>NC_083625.1:21947460-22007460 GCF_963584025.1 Labrus mixtus | reverse complement strand
CTGCCCACCGTGAAGCACAAAGCAATTTAAATTAATATATGAAAAATAAAGAACACAATAAAAACATGATGATTGAGGCCCCGTGTCCACCTTTTTTTTTCTGAGCGCCAGTGTCTACTGTGTTTGCAGCAGCGCTTCGCCTTTTTTCTGCGACCACTTCGAGTTTAAAATCTTACAACTTTTCAGAAAGGTGCTGTCGAGGTCACTGGCACCCCATATTTTTGTCTCCTACAGATCGTGTCTTGTACCCACATCCTCCTCGCTCCGTGTCTGATCGGGAAATAAACCATGTCAAATATAAAACATGCAGTAAAAAGTAACGGAGCAGTGTCGGTCAACAGCAGATATGTCAACAGACTGTTGTCATGGAGACTGGACCGACTTGTAGCGCTTTAATTCTCAGCGCACAAACGCTCCATGCAAACAGTCCAGAGAACACAGCCATGCATTTCTGCCTGAAAAGTAAACGCTGGGTGGACACGGGGCCTCAGAGTAAAATGTAGTTGCATAATAAAAGTGCTAAACTTGAATTAATAATGGAAGACATCTGTCTCCTTGTTTCGTGTTTTGAAGGAAATAATAAAAAACTGTTTCCTCCTGCAGCTCCAGAGGAAGCGTCACATAGGAAACGACATCGTGGCGGTGGTGTTCCAGGAAGAGGCCACGCCCTTTGTCCCGGATATGATCGCATCCAACTTCCTGCATGCCTTCATCCTAGTGCAGGTGGAGGAGCCTTGCTCTGACTGCACCTCCTACAAGGTACGTCGAAAAATAATCCAGTTTGATCAGAACGTGTTGATTTAAAGGTTCTCTAACTTTCAGCAGGTCAGCACGTTTGACCCCTAAATTCCACCAGATGTGTTTTCAGTCCGTCCCTACTGCACAAAAAAAAGCAACCTGACTCTCGCTGTCTGTGTTTGTTGCTTTTCTCCAACCAAAACTCCTGAATGCATGTATGTCGTCATTATGGCTCCACAACTGGGAAGTACGATGACTTCGAGGAGCACTTAAAGGCAACACAAGTTTCAATCAGAGGCTAAAAGTGTCTTGAGGCTTTATAACGGAGTGTCGTCACAAGATTGAACTTAAGGAGAACCAACAAACGGAAGAAAAGATTTCTGTCCTAAAAGAAACCAAATCAGTGCTGAGATACATACTGTCATAATAGATCACAGAATCTAGTTTTCCGATGTTTATCAGCTCTTGTCTGCCACTCGCCATCTCACAGACACTAGCTGATGAAACAGTAAGGGAGGGACGGGGGAAGGGAGAGCTGAGGGATGAAGGAGGTGTCTGAAAGGAGCACTTGTTTTGCTCTTAGTGTCCCATAGTAAGCCTGTGATAAGAATATTTTTCTTTTGTCTTTTGCCTTTTTTCCTTCCCAAAATAAATAAAAGCAAACTTTCAAAGACTGTAAATATAAAACTTTGTCCCCGCTCAGCCGTCAGATTCAAACTGACCCGGAATGAAGCTTTTTTTTTGTTTACACAGACTTTTAAGATTCCGTTAGTTCAGTTTGTTTTTCTCTGCTGAGATCGATCTTTACTGCAGGTGACTGTACATCCTGTTTTGATTGACAGGTGTCCGTCACAGCACGAGAAGATGTGCCTCCGTTTGGCCCACCGCTCCCAAACCCAGCGTTTTTTAAGAAGGTGAGAGAAGGACGTGGGGAGTAAAAAACTTTTCTATCATGAATGACTTGTGCATATTCATAGTATACATGTAAACTGTATTTTTTCTGTGTGTGTGTTCAGGGTCCAGAGTTCAGAGAGTTTCTTCTCACCAAACTCATCAACGCAGAAATTGCCTGCTATAAGAGCGACCGCTTCGCCAGACTGGAGGTAAAACCGTCAGGAAACACCAAGATGTCCTAGATTAATCAAATGATCGGTTCCCTCAGAGTGAGATAATAATCTGTGGCAAATTGATTCGCCGTGCTACGGCATCTGGCGAAAATAGAAGCATTAGGGCGATCACAAGCTAGTGAGAAAAGACCACTTAGCGTTGTTGCTTTTGTCCCTGACAGGCTCGGCTTGTTATTCTAAGTGATCCAAACCAGCCATTAAAAACACCAAAGTTACAAATATACAAACTTTTGTATTCCTGGAATCTTTGAATCAGTTCTGTGGTGTTCCACAGGGCTCATTGTTTGGTCCCCTGGTATTTACATTCATTGTACGTGTTTGTAGGAGCGTACCAGGGCCGCTCTACTGGACAGCCTCCACGATGAGCTGCAGAGACGCTCCCAAAGCATGCTGGGATTGACATCAGGTCTGGAGGAGGAAGGGCGAGCTGAGAATGGACACGCCCACGGAGGTCTGCTCGAGTCCCTCAAGGTCTGTGTTTGATTGTGTTGATGTTACTTTGTTAACAAAGACGTTAACTTCTTTTGCCCTCATGATAAAAATGTATGTCGTCCTCTCTGTCTTCGTCTTTCTACATCAGAGGGCGATGAGAGGGCGGAGCGTCTCCATGGAGACAATGTCAAGAGGCGGGGCAGGTCTTCCCACCAGCCTGAGTGGGGGGGGTCTCGCACACTTCAGTGCTGAGGTGACAAAGAAAGACTCAGAAACCATGTCCTTCTATATTCATATTAAGTACGACGTCACAATGAGTGCTGAATCTAAATTCATCGAATGCATTCTTGTGTAAGTGAGAAATCCTCAAATATATTCCAGACCGGATCATTTTTAAGTGTGAAACCGGAGGTCTGTCATCATCCTCGACTGCCACACGATGTTTTACAAATCTTCAGACTCTCCAATGACGGAGAAATTTATTGTACTCTTAAGAAATGGCTCAGTTCGGATTAGTATATATTGGTGTTTCCATCATCACAAATTGGGATGGTACCAAAATATCCAATCTGTACCCTGTCACATTTTTGTTACCCTCCGGTCAGGATGCTAAGTGTACCAATCTGACCCTTAAGGGTGGAGCTAGACACACTGCAGTCTGTTGATTGGTCGAAAGAATTGTCACTTCCTGTTTGACACCACTAATAACAATATCCTGTGGATTTCAAGAGTCATTTCAAGGCTATTTTTGTTATTTTGCGACTAATTTCAGCACGTAGCTCTGCCCCATGGATGACCTCAGAGGTGCTGACCTCTACTGGACGTCCTTCATTCTTACCCTTTGTTTACTGCGTTGTGTTCTTCTTTTTAACTTATCGGCAGGGTTACTCTGTGTCATGCTGCTATGATGTCACGCTATTACGTAGCAGATGCAGCTAACGCCATTAAGCTTACACTCCTATAGAGTACGGGTTCGGTCGGCTGTGGAAACTAAAGTAAGATCAGGGTTTAATGTTTTTGTTCTTTACATATTTCGGGTCTGAATAATTGGTAGGAACATTTTGGACTGTCTGAAGTAGACGAGTTGATCTTGAACGACTACATTCGTTAAAACAGAGATTTAAAGTGGCAGTGCACTGGATGTTGTTTCTCTGCTGCAGCTTCGATCAGCACGTTAGCGCTCGTTATTTTTGCCATTCTGCTGTTTTAGATCAAACAAGACATGAGAATAAACTGAAGGAGGTGAGAAAATAAACATCTGTGGACTGGCGTGTTAAAGTGGTGACTCAAAGAAACATGTAATAAAAGACTCTCACAGCTGGTGCATGTTGTGTCTGTTCTCAGTATAACGTGAAGTCTCCCGTGAAGAGACGTTCAGGACTTTTCCCGCGTCTGCTGAGCGTCGACAGTCAGACTGAGAAACACAACCTGAGAAGGTACGTTTTAAACCGACGTCCCTTTTTGTTTCTCTGCGTCTCTTTTCAGGAAGCTAGGCTAACAGTTTCCCTCTGCTTCCGGTCTTCATGCTAAGCTAGTTTTCACCACATGTGATTCACTTTCAGTCTCCTTAGCGAGCAGAGGAGCTTCGACTGCGGCTGCCACGCCACCCTGGAGGTGAGGTCGGAGCTGCCGTCCAATCCCAGCTCTCCAGAGGCTGGACAACGGGACAGGTGAGTGTTTGTGACTCTTGTTCCCTTCATCGTTTTGCCTTTAAAATATTTCATAAAAGTGACCTTTTTTAGTTTCACTTTAATCCACTGACCTGCAGAAACAGCAGGTGGTGGGTTTAAAATAGTATTAAAACTACATTTATAAACACCTGTATCCATCAAAAAACAACTAAATTCAAGATAAAATTTAAAGTTTGTGGAGTGAAACATCCTGGCCGCGTTTGTTTGCGACCTGCAGAGTCCACGTGAAGAAGGAGAGCAGTAAGATCTCCAGGTCGACGTCCAGCAGCTGCAGCTTCAGCTTACCTGCAGATGAAACACACCTGGTGAGAAACTACTACTCCATATTATCATCAGATTTTTAAGTCAATCGTTTTTATAGTAATGTCGTAGTCAGGCTATAAGATGCACTTTTAATTCCATCCGTCCATTATCTAAACCGCTGTTTCCTGTAGAGACGTAAATTCTGGATTTTACGGTAACCTGCTCTCTCTCTCTTTGCTGCAGCTCGCCCAGGCTGTAACCGTAGAAGGTCAGAATTCAAGTCCGCTCCTGGTCTGTCGCAGCCCCACAGGTTCAGAAACGCACACACACACACACACACACACACACACACACACACACACACACACACACACACATCAGTGAGGATCCACTCATTACTTTGTTTGTTTGTTTGTTTTCAGAGCTGAAGAATAAAAACTCTCCCAGGTCCAACCTTAAGTTTCGCTTTGACAAGTTGAGTCACTCAGCAGCAGTAAGTCCTTCATGACGTCTCGTTATTGACATTAATGAGAGTCTGATTGTGTTTCAAGTTTTTACACTAAAAAAAGTTCTTAAAATACAAATATGTACCTCACCATTCTTATCAACACTTTTAGGTAAAATTCAAACCATTCAAATGTTTTAATCACGATTAATTGCATGTTTAGCAGACAGAGAGGGCGATTTCACATTAGGCACGTTTGTTTCATACCGTGCCCGAACACGATTGTTCCTCCCCCCTCACCCGCTGCTCATCGTTCTGTACCCGAGTACACTTACGTATGTACACAGTCCGATACAGCAGGTGGCAGTATGCACATAGTTGTTTTCAAATCTGCCAAAAAGCAGGAAGAAGAAGTAGTTAGCATGGCAACCACTCGCGGGCTGAGTCCGTCCTGCTAACTGTGGATTTTTTTGTTAATTCTGAGACGCCAACCCCGACCCTCTTCCTGCGTCCACATCTACCGTGCAGCTCAGAGGATGAAACGGGCCGTGCTGTGCGGATACAACGGTTTTTGAAATGACAGAAGACGTTTAGAATGACGTCATATAGTTGTCCACTTCCTTGTTTGAGCACGGTTGCATTCACATCTCATGCAGACTGTACTCGAGTAGACATGAATCTTGCCCGAGATCACCTCTTCAAGCGGACTCGGGCACGGTACTTTTGTGTTCACACTGATCAAATGAACCGGACTCGGGACCGGGTTCCTAATGTGAAACCATCCTAAGATAATTTATTCACCTTTAAATGTTTAACAGGTCGGTGTTGTTCAGGCAGGTAAAGGTGTTGTGTGAGTCAGTGAAGCACGTCTCTCTGCTCGGTCTGACGATGGAAACAGAATGACGAGTATTGAATCTCTGAGCTGAAATATTTCCGTCTTTTCTCCTGTTTGTCGTCCTCTCTCCGTCTGCAGCCCGGACAGTAAACTGTGAGGACGGCGATGGGAGGTGAGGATCGTGTGTGTGTTTGTTGTGATGTTAAAGAGAATCTGTTGGAGAGGTGTGAGAAACACGGAGCTGCAGTTTAATGTCGTGATTAGAGAGCCTTTTTATCACTGCGCATTTAACAAACTGTCTGCAACAAGAAACATTAACACAATCACACACACACACACACACACACACACACACACACACACACACACACACACACACCTGTACTAGCAGTAGAAAGGTGTAATAAAGAGGTGTTTATATAAATGGAGTGCGTTCAGTGCAGTGTTCGTTGTCATAGCACCTCAGGGCTCCGTTGTCCACTCGAAGGTTTAGAACTGCAGGAGAGGTTTAATCCGGATTGAAACCAGGATCACACATCCAAACCTTTCAAGTAGGATCTGGATCACCCTGATCCCAGCAGAGGACTGATTCCTGCTGGATTACAGGAAAACCTGCATGAGAACTCAAACTGCTGAAACAAACAACATTTCTACAAGCCAGTTGATATTTGATATTACATTATATATTATATTGTAATGATATTTAGCACTAGAGGGATGTTTTGATTCACTGACAAAGTAGATGAGGTACCAATGAGGATGAGGATCTTCAGTTTGTGTGGACTTTGGCGCCCCCCTGTAGACAAAATAATGTAGTGTGAAGTAAACCAGATCATTGAAGGTTTGCACCTGGATCAGGGTGATCCTGAATGTCCTCCTGAATAAGAGCGAAGCCCAGAGCATATGTGGTAACAAATTAAATAATTAAATTATAAATAAAAACTCTGTGACTGAATGCTGATGTGTTTGTTCAACAGTTTTAAAATCTGTTTTTCTTTCTTCTGTCACTTTTTCATTTTCCAGAAACAAAGAGAGGAGGTTCAGACAAACATCACGCGTAACTCCATCGTCTTTACATGCTCCGCCTGTTAAACTAACAGAATATATTTCTCATGATGTCACGATGATGTCGCCATGATGTCATCAGGGTAATCTCAGACTACAAAGGGCAAAGAGTGGTACAGGTGAAGTGGTATTTACCTGTGCAGCAGAGAGAGGGTCACACTGTGTTCTGTTCATGTGTCCACACGCTGCAGAGATGTAACGTCTGTACATCTGTGCGCTTCAATAATAATCTTTGACTTTTATTAATCAGGGACTCCGAGCGAGCTGAAGCTGACGGCTGGATGGACGTCCTAAAATAAGACATGGCTGATATTTTCACTCGTCCTTGTTTTGCCTGGTCGACAGATGCTACGTGTTTCTGATAGGAAACAGGGGAATTGAATAATGAGTATGTAACACTGATGAAATAATCTCCTTACGTTGGGCAAAAGCAGCTGTCAGTTAAAACACCTGAGCAAATCATATGCAGTCGGCAGCCAACCGGCATCTGCCCCCTTCCCCTAGGTGAACTAAATACCTACGGTAATTTAATTCATTCACATCCAGCCAGCAGGTAGCAGGACTCAAGCAGATCAGCAATTGGAAACATTCATTCTGAACCTCTGAAAGTTTAAAACAAGGACATTTGGACCTTAATACAGACGCTAAAGGGAAGCTTCAAACAGATTGTACCAAGAGAAAGAAGGCAAGTAACGAACAATAAAGTTTTCTTTAAAACAGACTCGATTCATAAAAATAAAACAGGCATAAGTATCTTCAAACTGAAGCTCAAGTATACCTTGTTCTTTCAAAGAATGGCCAAAGGGAAACTTAAAGCAGCTGGTTTAGGGGATCTAAAGACAAACCTAAACATTTGTCCATGGAAAAAAAACACAAGGATACCTTAAAATTAGACTATAAAGGTTCCTAAAAACAGACCTGACCGTGTGTAAGAAAATTATCTGATAAGATGTTATTTAAGGATCCTTAAACAGACCAAAACCTGATGCCACAAGAAGATCAAGAGATACTAAAAGATGCCTCTTAGACCCAAAAACAGAACCTAACAGGTACCTTAAAACACACAATAAAGATTACCTCCAAAAGGACCTGAGAAGGTTATGAAGGAGCTTAAAGTCCCGTTTCCTCCAAGTGGTCCGGTTTGGTTCAGTTCGGTATGGTAAACCCTGGTCTTACTTGTGTTTCCACAGCCAACCGTGTCCTTATTTGGTCAGAGGAGTGTAAGCCAGGTGGAGATAGCCGTGTCAGCTATGAAATAGTGTGACATCATAGCAGCCCAACACAGTTTAGCCCACTATTAATTAAGTTCAACGAAGAAGAGGAGCAGGACACCGTGAACAAAAGGGACCCTTTCAGGTTGGATCGGTACCTCTGGCACCCCAACAGGAGGGTACCAAAAAAGTAGGACGGTACGGATCCCTTGTTTTGGTACCATTCCCAACTTCTGACATGGTGGAAACGCCAATAAATGTGTACCGTACCAAACCGAAATGAACCAGACTGCTTGGTGGAAACGAGACTTAAGAGTACAGGGTACCTCAATGTGTTAGATAGGAGACGATTCTTTAAATGAGCACTGAAGGGTCCCTTATAACAGATCTTACCAGCTGAAGAGAGTATCCTTAAATACAGACCTGACCACAAAGAAAACAGGTGTTACTTCCCTTAGAGAGATGCGCTGGGTACCTTGACCCAGAACTATCCATGTGTTTGAAGTAAAGGGGATACTTGAGGGTAAAATAAAAAGTAGCTAAAGGATACCCTAAGACAGATGCTCAAGGGTTTCTAAAAACCGAGTTAACTGTGCCTTGGATAGGAGACCAAACTAAATATGAGCACTGAAGGGTTAATAAGAACAGATCTTACCAAGAGTGAAAAGGCAAGTTAACAGACAGTAAAATACTTAATCAGGCATTCATTTCAAAAGGCAGATGCTAAAGGGTACCTTAACACAGACATAAGTGCAAGATTGAAATCAACCAAAATCTTAAAAAGTGTATCTGGAGGAAATCACCAACGCTGTCTTTAACTATGAATTAGATAGGTGACCAAAAGAAATACAAGCACCGAAGGGTACCTTAAAAGATAACTTAACAGGTAATTAAATATACTTGAAAAAAGACTTCAACAGGTCTTGTAAAAGGAAACAGGCTTCTTAAGTGAACCTTGACACAGAAATGTACACAAGTTAAGAGAGCAGATACTAACGGGTACCTAAAACAGCCTATGGGTATCCTGAACACAACGCTAAGGCACCTTAAACAGACGCTAACGAACAGGTACCTTAATATAGACTGACCATATCTTAGACATTAGAAAGCTCCAGAACATGATTGGTGGAGGGTACCGTGAAACAGAAATGGAAATGGTCATTCACAGGATAAAGTGGAAAAAGGTTTTCCTTGAGTTTTGAGATTTTTATAAAAATTTAAATCAATTTAAATCCAACCAAATTTGTTGATCTCTTCATCCACTACATGCTTCTGAACTGGACCACTGCGAGTTATTTAAATAATAAAATTAGGAACAATTTTAATCCACCACTGTAAGGGACGATGTTAAACACCTTTAAGTCTCTTCTTCCTGACTGTTTCTCCATTTTACTTTCATTCTTTGGGGATTTAAAGGTTTTTAAACATTTTAATTTGAACCCAGAAAAATTTAAGCGAAAATATGCAATTATGATTACCGTAAAACTTCTATTAATAGCCCAAGCTTTTATTTCCTTCAGTCTATGAAACGGTCCTGCTTTTATTTGACACAGACCTTTAAATTTTCTCAAATTGAGTTAAAAAATCACTAACTTGATCTTGCTTAGTAAGGGCGCACTCACACTCTGCAATCCGTACCGTGCCCAAGCACGCTTTACACCTTAAGTCCAGTTTGCTAGACTAGTGTGAGCGCTCCGTGATCAAGCTTGATACACTTCCTCGGCCCTGGCACACTTGGAAGAGGTGTGATCATGTGGCATGGTACAGTTCATGCACGAGCACAAGCACACAGGTACACAACGTGGACAGCCTTCATTACGGAGAAATCACATCATCGGTGTGACTTGACCGTGTGTACCTTCTACTTTTTCTCAATAGTCCACCTGTCTTGTAAATTGAGCACTCTTCATAATAACGCTTCATGATCACATAAAGCCATGCATGTGTTGTATTAAGTCGTTATGTACAAGAGGTAACCGTGCTCAGGCCCGTTTAGTCCTGTAGAAGTGTGAGTGCAGGCCAGCCCCCTCCCCATCCCCCTGTGCTTCAGCACAATACGGGACAACGGGACCTAGTGTGAGTGCGCCCTGAGACAGTATGCCAACCTGCTGCACACCCGGTTCGCATATCAGCATTATTCGGTCTTTCTTGGACAGATGAGGTATTTTTGTGTCTTTTTCTCCATATATTTAATCCTCTAAGTGATCAACACTAAATGCAAAGGGGGCGTCTTACTGAGATCTGCCTTTCTTTGTCAAAACATGCAGCAACACCAGGCTGGTGAAATATATGGCTTTAAATTGGGATGGGCTTTTATTTGAAGTTTTACAGTTATTCGGACTGTGAGAGAGATAATAACGTCAAACACTTTCCTGTAGTTCTTCCAAGTTTTCTCCTGTAAACACAGAATTTGCCTCTATATCGATAACGTCATTCCTGTGTATTTAATGATGTCTGAACGTTTACACACATCAGTCACTGTTAGCTGTTTAAATAATCAACAATACAATCAATATATCGACTCAGATGTTCAATCAGCAGTTTGTCGCTTTTGTCACAGTCGGGTCAACCTGCTGCAGGTTTGTAGAAAATATTCAATTCACTGTAAGATTTCTCTGAACAGGTTGGACTCAGTGCTGTGTTGAAAGTGACCGACTGTAAACCTGCAAAAACCAGAAGCTTCACTGCCGTTTGATGCAAAAACAGAAAGGAAACAGATGTTTTTTATTTTGCACTAAGATGACACAAAGCTCTGTGGATGTTAAATATGTACAGTCTGAATACTAACTCTAATTGTCTTGATTGCACTGAAAGCACAAAAATCTGTTCCTCCTCGTCTCCTTCTGATTTCAGGTGTAAATCTCTTTGTCAGTTTGTTCAGATTTTTGCAATATAAGAGTAAATAATTTATTTTGAAAGGGGGCGAGGGAGGATGTAGCATAATTACAAAGATGTCGCTGTGTCTGTATTTAATGTTCTCCATCATAATGGAAAAAATTAATTTACGTGATTCTGATATGTAAATCTGATGTTATAAAGTTTCTGCAGATCTTCAACCTTTGTCTCAGTTTGTGTGTACGTGTGTATGAACATGTTTTACGGGGACATAAATCTGATCAGTCACAGTATGGGGACTTATATTCCTTAAAGGGACACAACACAAATCCCCTGAGCATACATCTTTGCCTATATTGTTTTGGTGTATTTACATCAAAACAAAAACATGTCACTCAAAGAAGTGGACATGGGCAGGAGAAAAAGTTATGTTTTAGGTGTGTACATGTGTAAAGTTTCTTTCGATCAGTAGAAAGTATTGCTTGAGTAGTAGAGAGTTTCTGCTGCTGTGTCTCGTAGGATAAGCAGGTTAAGTCCGACTCAGACAACAGAGTGAGACTTTTAAAATCCTACCCCATTTTAAAATCGTGTAGCATTACACACTTATGGAGAAACAGATCTTCTCTATAATCTCAAGCATGCAAACAAGATATGAAAACAATGGCACATCACATACTAAAAGATTTGATTAAGATTGTTGTGCCCAGCGGAGGAACACACCAGCTCACGTGACCTCCGTCTCCTACGGAATTATTATGAACAATAAGGAGATTTATTTTTAATGAACTTTGTTTTCATCCTTGGAAAAGTTTATATACACACATCAAGGCTAATCCCATATTCTATGTTTCTGTTTTACATTAAAGTAAAAAAAACTGAAAATGCAAGGAAACTTTTTCGTAGTTTCGAAGAATACTGTGGTATTTTTGGCATACTGCAGATCTGACATTTGTTCACATGGCTCAGCGATATAGTGGATCACCTCTCAACCGGAAGGTCTGGGTGTGATCCCCAGCTCCTGAAGCCACTTGTCCAAAACACTTGGGCAAAACACTTAACCCCAAGTTGCTCCTGCTGCTTCGTCAGTGGAGTGTGAATGTGTATGAATGGGTGAGTTAATACTGATGGACTCTTTGTGTAAATGTGTAGGTGTGACCTGCAGCATTAAAACGCTTTGAGTAGTCAGAAGACTACAAAATACCGGCCGACAGAAGTAAAAAGCTAACGTTATGTTATAGTGAACTACACCACAGTCGGATGGTATTGACGTCACTCTCGTTATGCTTCAGACGATCTCCAATAAACTAATCCACGTAGTTTAATAAATTGTTTATTAACCTAATATTTGCCTTAACACAAAGATTAAACCTACAGGAGATCACAGACTAGTGTCGTTTGAGGAGGAGGATGCCCCTGAACAACAAATGCGCCGTTTATGGGTGCATGACATCCAAGACCATCAGCCCAGATGAACGTCTTTGCATTTGTTTGAGGTTGGTAACTTAACGTTAACTAACTTTACTTTGTCTCGCTAGGTAACGTTATCTACTTTGTTTTTAGCCACCTGGCAAGCTGGATACCAACCCTTACCAGTTATTAGTCTTAAGACAGCGGTTCTCAACTCACCCCCTTCTATGTGACATCGCAACCGGGTTGATGCAACCCCCACCCCCCACACATTAAAGAGCCGCACTTAAATCGTTAAATCATGCATAAATGATCGCAACACAACAAAATACTCGCTCACGCTTGAACGAAACTGAAACTACACTGCAACAAAGTTTCAATAAATTGCAACAAAGTGTTTACACACACACTTTACGAGCAAATAGGGGCGAGGGGGGGGGGGGGGACACGCACAGGCTCAGAGGCAGATAGGCCTATCATAAAAGATTAGGAAAAGTGTCACATTAAAGAAAATTGCATCATGTTTTGTTACACATATTAACACAGAAGTATCTTCTTTATTTCTAGGTATTTGGCAACAGGGGACTCCTACCGGTCGATTGCCTTCCATTTCAGGGTGGGAGTTAGCACTGTGGCTAACAGGAGTGTGTGTGAGGCTATTTGGGATGGCCTGGTGGAGGAGTTCATGGCTTTTCCTTCTGAGGCAGAGTGGAGGAAGATAGCAGCAGGACTTCAAGACCACGTGGGCCTTCCCTAATTGCGTCGGTGTAATGGATGGGAAGCATGTCGTAAATGAGGCACCTCCACATAGCGGCTCCCTCTATTATAATTACAAGGGGACATTCTCAATTGTGCTGCTGGCTGTCGTGGCTGCCCGGTATCGGTTCAGGGTGGTCGACATTGGAGCATACGGGAAGAACAGCGATGGAGGGACATTAGCTGCCTAACAGTACAGTACAACAGCAGTAACTAATTACTAGGCCTATACATGAAATGAGTGTTTACACTAAAAACTCTAGAGATCAGTGAAAGTGAAAATGTGTTGTTTTGTTTTGACAGGTGATGGTCATCTGGCGCCCCGTGTGACCTTTGGGGGTCACTGTGTATATAGATGGAGAGGAGAAACGTAATCAGTTCACTTGGAGATTTTTTAGATATAGGGTTTTTAATCTACATTTCAGAAATCATTTTAGTCTGTTTTTTAGCTTTTTCCCCATAACAAATTTTGTAAATATATTTTTCAATCATTCTCTACTATAGAATATTTGTTTATAATCAGTTATCTCAATCGTTCTCTATACAGCCTATGCAATTTTTTTAATTCTCGATTTTTCTCTGTAAATAGACCTGTAATCACAGCATGTGGAAAGTTTAATTTGTGTAAAGAATTGTCTATTATTAAAATGTTATATGATAACTTAGCAAGGTTTTGGGATCTTTTCTGAAAAATGTTTGATTTCATGCTGCTCACAATCATTTTACAATCTATTAAGTGTTCCAACCATGCATGCAGCAGGATGAGTTATCATTTAAAGAACAAATTGAGTGGGTACATTGTAAGTTGCAGTGATGACTGCAGGTAATAGTAAACTGTATCTGTGTTTCCCCCTTTTTGAAATTCCAAGATAATTAATATCACACAAGCATTTATGTTGTATTGTATGTCATCACACGCCTAAATATAGTAAATGTCAATTGTTTATAGTCTGTCAAACAGTGTGACTAATGACTGCAAGTATGGTAAATATACAGTAGGTTTATTTCATCAAAAATAATAACAAGACTATAGAATTAATCATTTCAAATACAAATTAAATAAAGTGCCTTTCTATATACATACAGTTTATACATTGCCATTTGACACTACACACAGTAATTTGACACGAGTCACAAGATCAAATCAGTTCATTCGGGAACAGATCGGTGGACTCACTCTCCAAATTCTATATCAAATAAGGCTTGTTGAAAGCGAAGCCTCACCATAGCTTGCTTTCGGGGTTCAAGACGATCTAATGTGGGTGCCAAGCTGAGGAGGTAGTGTTCATTTTCTGCATATTTTGTCAATCCTTGGTCTAATTTATTTAAAATTTGAAGTTGATATGAGGTCATTTCCCTTGGAGTTTCTTGAGGAGAGGACACTGGACGTGGTAGTTGTTGAAAGGCTCAGGGGAGGACTTGGTGTAGATGTCAGTGAGGGAGGCGGGTGATCGGTGGTGAGTGTGGATACAAGGCTTTCCTCTATCGAGTCCTCACTTTGGTCCTGTATGAAATTGAAAATAAAACCCAACACAGCACTTATTAGAACATTTAGTATTGAGCTATTAAGTGGCTGGTGAATTTGAACGTTTACCTGTCAGTGGCTGGTCTTTCAATTTTTAAAAGTACATTTCAAACCCTAGTCCATACATACACACTGATTTCTGCCAGACACATTCCTAATAGCCCATAATCAGGCCTTCCTCTCTTTGCTCTGAACAAATGGTATTAAGAATAGCTGTGACAGGAGGTCTCCATTATAAGGTTCAAGGAAGGATAGGATGTCCTCTTCTTCACACCACTCCTACCCTTCTCCTGCTCTTCTCTCTTCTCCTTCTTGTATTTATCTCTCAGATATTTACATGTGTTACAGTAACGCTGTTACTGCATGATGAGGATAAAAAAGACCGTAAGACTACAGCTGTTATTATAACGTTCGTGGCTAACTTATCTATAGCGTTTAGCCTATGGATGAATTTTAGACGTGTACGTTACATATCAGAAAGACCTAAAGATCTGCCGATCTGTTCCCAGATGGACTCCTTTATATGAATGTTGCTGTATCGCTTGTGACTCATGTCATATAACTCGGTGTAGTGTGAAACTGCAATAACAAGCTGTTCGACCGGTACTTTCCCGTTCTCCATCTTGGTTGGAGTCTGCTTGGGCACCGGTAACTAGGGACGTAGGTTACTAGGGAAGGAACACTCGACTTGTCCTGATTGGTCAGCTGTCAGAAAGGCGCTTGACGTCACCCAGCGCTTTTCTGATAAGTTGGAGTTTTAGGACTCATTCCTGTGGCGCTCTACAACAGTCAGTGTTGTGTTTTGAATGTAAACATTCCGGATTGATCAAAGGAAAGAGAACATTCTAGAATGACTTTGATGTGAACAGAATGTGTAACAGTTCGGAATTCGCAGAGTGGCTGTGAGCCAAAGGTTCCATGAGAGCAGTATAAAGGCACTGACAGAAAGCAGGAAACACAAGACTACAGACTTCCCCGTCAATAGTTAGGACCAGGTTAAGACATGTCCCGAAGAAGCTCTAGGCTAAAATCTACTGGATACTACGACCCAGAAGGAGAACCACAGATTTCCTACAAGGAGAAATTAGCCAGGATTTTCAGGAGACACAAAGCTCCCTGTAAAGAGAGAAGAACCTCCGATAGTGATACGCACAGTGTCGAAAGCTTTGATCTTAGCATAAACTACAGCATATACGTTAGCGGTAAAGCAGACGAAGGCCATCTTAGCAGCACAAACAGTGCAAGACAAAGCCCCCACAACTTAAACAGCGACAGCAGCCTGAGCAGCAACACAACCATGTACAGCTACAGACACAGCAACACGGACACACTTGACAAAAACGACATACACAGCAACACAGACACACTAAAAAACAACAACAGACACAGCAACACGGACACACTTGACAAAAACGACAGACACAGCAACACAGACACACTAAAAAACAACAACAGACACAGCAACACGGACACACTAAAAAACAACAACAGACACAGCAACACGGACACACTAAAAAAAAAAAACAGAGCCAACATGGACAGAGAAAGCCAGAGCCGCACCATGTTCAACTCAAGGAATCTTGGCTTTCTCTTCTTTGTACTGAGTCTGTGTAGTGGACTTACTTTTTACTACTTTTTTGCTACTCCAAGTGACAACCTTCAGGAGTCACAACACTCACAGTTACCTGTCTCATCAACCCCGAATAATAAGGACATGAATTCAGCACATGAGGACATGGCAGAGCATCTGGGACGTCTACAAGATGAGCTGCAGAGTCTAAGGAAAGACATAAACACGCTGCGTCCTATAGGGAACACTTTACCGAACTTCGCTCTGCATTCACAAGGAGCCAGTATCATACACCACTTGACGTCTAAGACATATTTCTACTTTGAAAATTATCTAACATTCTTTGGGATATCACTTTGGGCACGCTCTGTAAATCCAAACTCTGTAATTAAGGGACGCTCAGAACTAGTTCCAGGAAGCTGCTGGTCGTTCAAAGGTGGGCAGGGTCATCTAGTGATCGCGCTGTCCCACCCCACTGCCATTAGTCATGTTTCACTAGGCCACATTTCAAAGACCTTGTCCCCAACTCTTACAATCACCAGCGCCCCAAAGGAGTTTACTGTCTATGGTATGGAAACTGAAGAAGATCCAGGAACCAAACTAGGAAGGTTTCTTTATGATGAAGATGGAGATCAGCTACAGACTTTCAAAATCCCGAGTGGGGAAAACAAAATCTTCAAATACGTGAAGCTGCAGGTCGAGAACAATTGGGGGAATCCTGATTACTCCTCTCTGTACAGCTTCAAAGTCCATGGGAAGATGATAGAACGAAACTCAGAGGAGGTTGACATGTAAGTCAAGGTGTCTCTGAAGTTTAATCATACTCCAAACGTTTGACAATTTAAAGAGGAATAATTAAAATGATGTGGAAGAACTTGCAGCTATTAAAATATAAGTAAATGTAGCTGATGAGGCACCTGGGCAGGGTGGTTGCGGTGGGTGGGTGGGTCCTAGGGGGGAAGTATGGTGAACCTAATTAGTTTGCCATATTTCCTCCCAGCGGAACTTCTATCCTGCCAGGTGAAAAGACACTGCTGGAGGCACCATGTAGATCTGAGGAGATGTGGCTGTCTT
Organism: Labrus mixtus; assembly: GCF_963584025.1. Lineage (NCBI taxonomy): Eukaryota > Metazoa > Chordata > Actinopteri > Labriformes > Labridae > Labrus > Labrus mixtus. The sequence continues at coordinate 21,990,506 of NC_083625.1, read as the reverse complement.
CACTGCAGTGTAACTCATCCATCATTTGCTTGTATTTTTGTGCTGCATGTTCCGAAACACAGAGCCATAATTAGTTTGATTTGATCCTAGATTCACCTTGACAGTGGGCAGCATGGTGGCGCAATGGTTAGCACTGTAGCCTCACAGAGGTAGGACTGGTGGTGTTTCCGGCTCCATCTCCAGTTCTCTCTCTGTGTAGAGATCGCATCTCTCCATGTTAGCCTGGGTTTACTCCGGGGGCTCCGGTTTTCTCCCACAATCAATAAAATTTCAATTAGGTTAATTAGAAACATAAATCAATAAAGAATTTTGACTGAATTTATTTGTTTCTGCTTGTTTTATACTGAACCTAAAATTCTTATCTGCAGTAACGGTAACTTGGTGTATGAACTTATATCATAAATTCACGATAATATCGACCCAATGTATTGAAATGTGGACTGCAGTATCCATTTTAAACACTAGGTGTCATATATTGCTCCTTCAATTAAAAATGAACAACACAGCGGCCACGAGATGGCGCTGATGCTGTGATGTGACTTTCCTTGTGATCACACAGACGAAGAAGAAGCGGGAGGACAGATCACTGCCGGGTTACGATAACACCCGCAGCACAAGCAGTAGCCGTTGTTTGCAGCTCGCTCCATGGCGGCCGCTCGCAGCTTACGGGTGTCGGTGAAATCAGACAGCGGCTCGGACCGGTCCGACTCGGACTCGGACTCAGGCTCTGACAGAGATGCCCGCGAAGCCGAGCCGATGGAGGTGGAGGAAGGGGAGCTGGAAGCGGAGGACGTCTCCGTTAACCGTTCCCTGAAGGAGCTGCTGCCGGTAAGTGTCACAATGAGGCCTCCTCAGACCGGGGACTGGCGTCTCCTGCGGCCGGCGGAACCGCGGGAAGCGTCGGTGTGTGCTAACCTTCACTCCCACATCTCTCCGGTTGTTAGCACCGTAGTAGTCACCGGCTAACGAGTTTTAAAGGTTAACTACGGTGAACAGTAGTTTAAATGTCTGCCTTTAGCCTGGTTGTTGTTTCTCTCACTTGTTGCTGGAGGATTTAAAATCATCCTGCCTTTTTAGTACCGCAGAACTCCGTTAACTAAACTGGAAATTAAACCTTATAAACTTGATTATAACGCCGCTTTATCAAAATGACTCCAGAGCTTTTATGATTCTGATAAATAAAAACTCAGAAATCAATTCGGCCTAATCTCCAGAGTTATAACCACTAACACATGGTGTGTAAACACTGTGGTTTACATTTTATGAGTAGATTCTCATTTAAAGCTCCTGTGGAGAGTTTGTGGATGGTTTTGAAACAGACTGAAGTTTACTGCTGCTTTATGATCTACATGAAAAACGAGACCCTCAATGACTGATTGTTTATATAATGTTATTAGTAGGGCTATCAAAAGATCAATGCTTTTAACATTTTAATGTTTGTACTGTCTTAAACTGAGAGTACTTTATTTCCTGTTAGAATTAAACAGGGACCGGGACACATTAGTGTTTAATAGATAAAGTTGTTGGGACAGAGCCCGACAGCGGGACGGTCCTGGTCAAAACAGGACGGATGGCCTCCCTACAATAGTTCCTCACAGGAGCTTTAAAGTCGAGTAACTAATGATCTATAAAAGGCTTTTTACCTGTCACTATTAAATAGTTAAGGCAGCTCTAAGGTGGCTGTGGATTTTCAATGTCAAGTTTGAGATCTCAAAAGTCGAGTAATAACTTTATAAACTTCTAATCTTTTGTCACAGCATGACTTCTTTGTTTGTCTCGGAAATCCCGTCAGATGTGGTTGAAATGTTGTTTTTTGTTTTACAGGATACAAGCCGGCGATATGAGAACAAGGCGGGAGCATTCATCACTGGGATCGATGTCACTTCGAAGGTAAGACACCGTCACTAACACTCCTCCACCCTTTAACTTAGGGCGCGGTCACACTGGTCATCCGTACCGTGCCCAAGCACGCTTCAACGCTAAAGTCCAGTTCGTTTGACCAGTGTGACCGCTCCGTATCGTGCTCAGGCACGGTACACTTCCTTGGCTTTGGCACACTTCGGAGAGGTGTGCTTCAGGACGGTACACTTCATGCTCGAGCACAAGTACGCGGGTAAACAACGCTGACAGCCTTCATCTGACTAACATGACACAATATAAGACACAAAGTAGCTGTCATGTTCTGTTGTTCTCCGATGTGCGCCTGCGTACTTGGCCGCACGTCTTATTTGTTATTTAATTTATTTATGGCTGTGTCTGTTAAAAATAGCTTAAAATAAATCACAAAGTCAGTAAAATAGCTGTCATGTTCTCTGTGTTGTTCTCCGAGTACCGTGCTGTACTCGAGTCTGGCCAGATGGCCAGTGTGACCGCGCCCTAACTCCCTCCACCATCACCAGAGCATGGACTGATAACAGCAGCACATGCAGGGAAACACCTGGACATGGGCTTAGTGACATCACTAGGGTCGTCACGACAGCAGCTTTTAAAGACAGAGACAGTAGCTTTTCCTTCAAAAAAGAAGACTAAAGTGTAAATCTGCTCCATCGTCCCTTCTGGGCCTCCATACATGTGTGGTGGTGCTGTGTCTGACTGTGTGAGACTCTGTCCTCTGACTGGATTTTACTGTTCTAGGGTGGGTTAGGGTTAGGGTTAGCTAGCGTGCGTTAGCTTGCAGTGTAGCTACAAGCAGTAAACGTACACACTATGTCCTGCAGTGAGGGTGAACCACTCATAATCAAACAGACTATTCTAGCATTTATCTCAGCCTGTGGACTTTTATGTGGCTTTTTAGCCCAGTCCAATTGATAGTTGTGAATCACACACTCACATAACATCCATCCATAATCTATACTGCTTTTCCCGTTTGGGGCGCAGGGGCTGGAGCCGATAGCTTTACTTGAAGGACAGTGTATAGAGTAAGAAATTGGGAGAGAGAGGGGAATGACATGCGGCAAAGGTCGGACTTGAACATGGGCCGTCCGCTTGGAGGACTATAGCCTTCACACATGGTTGCGACGGTCTGCGACTTAACCGCTAGCCCATCTACGCCCTGATGGTGATGTGTTTTTCAACAATCATCCTCAAACTAGGAGTGCAGGACAGAATCGGCAGGAAGCAGCAACACAATAATATTCAAATGAAGGTAGAAAAATCTTCAGTTTTAACAACACGCCTCAATGGGTGTGTTTAGAGGAGGGACTTACCTGCTGATGTTTCTCTCTCTCTTTCATAGCTGCAAGCAAAGGTTGAAAACATCTTCACGGGCAGCCCGCCCAAGTATCGTCTGTGTAGGAAACCCTGTTTGAGCCTCAGAAAAGAAGAGACCCACTTCTGCTCATAATGACTCGTTCAATGATGTGTGTGTGTGTGTGTTTAGGAGGCGATAGAGAGGAAAGAGAAGCGAGCGAGACGTTTCCACTTCATTGCAGAGGAGAGCGTCGCTCAGAGGAACGTCTTCCTGGATAAAGACATCCTGAAGAAAGGTGACCACGTTGTCCCGCATGTGTGTACATGTGTGTTTACATGTCTGTGCTGAACCCGCTCTCTCTTCTTCTTCTGTGGTGCTCAGCCATCCCTAGAGTGCGCTTGGAGGCAATGTATGTGGCGGGCGTGGACGACATGAGCACAAAAGACGTTTTCGGGTATTTTAAAGAATATCCTCCAGCACACATCGAGTGGATCGACGATGCGTCCTGTGAGTCGCACACAACACACACACACACACACAAACCCTGACATCAGATCAGTAAGGACAAGGTGAATCTAAACTGTCTGTTTCCTAGGTAACGTGGTGTGGCTTGATGATGACACATGCATCCGAGCCCTCGTCAACAGCAGCCGGATGCCCGACCCAGAGAGGGTTACCACGGCAACACAGAGCAATGACCAGCCGGAAAAACAGAGCAAAGGTCATCATGTGTTCAGAGAAACATCGAGCAGGGTCCCCGAACTAACAAAACTGAGTGTGTGTGAAACTAAAGTGTGTGTGTTTTGACCTGTCAGATCGGCGGGGTCAAAGGTCAGATGATGAGGATGATGAAGAGGAGGAGGGCGAGGTGGACGAGGAGGAGCAGGAGGTGAAGAAAAGCAGCAAGGAGGTCGAGGTGAAGGACAACGAGGGAGAGGTGGAGCAGAAACAGAAGGCAGAGCCCGGACAGGTAGAGTCACTCTCATAATCAGGTGTATTAATCAGCTTCAATAAACGATTGATTACATCATCAGCGTGTGTGTGTGTGTGTGTGTGTATCGCTCAGATGGACGACCTGTCCGGGGCAGAGAGAGAGTCTCTGTTGAGGAACGAGCTACGACCCGTCATCAGACCTTTTAAAGGAAACAAACTGTTCCTGCGCTTGGCTACACACGGTGAGACACATGTACACACCCTGTCACACACTCACTCACTCACTCACTCACAAACATACGCCGTGATCTGATAATAAACAACTGCTCCTCCTATTTTGAATCTCCTCACCTCATTCTGTCTGTCTGTCTGTCTGTGTGTGTAGACGATAAAAAGGAGCTGGGTGCTGCGAGGCGCAGCAGATACTACATGAAGTACGGAAACCCAAACTATGGAGGCATGAGGGGAATCCTCAGTAACTCCTGGTAAGACACACACACTCTGAAGGCGAGCGCACACTTTATATCTTCAGGCTGATTGAGACCCGATTTCTGAGTTGTACAGCTTACTGGATCAGGGTCCGATCAGATGGCACTGGTCCATGGACATTGAACGTTTGCTGATTTAAATTAATGGAGTGTAGCGTTAGTTCAGGCAGGCCTCGGAGTCACGCTGTTATCATGCCAGAGTTTCGGTTACAGCTGATCTCACGCAAGCCGCATCAGCTGATGGCCAGCTGATTTGCTTCGAAGCATCCTATTGGCCAAATAGTATATATGCCGCCTTATTTAAACTGCTCTAGCCTGCTGACTTTTGCTGCTCCCTCTGCAAGCCGCATTTGCAACCCTCCTCCTCCCCACCTCCTTTTTCTGCTATTCTGACTTAATGTCTCAATGTCATGCTTGTTATTGATGCTTGCACTGGCTGCTTATCTCCCTGCCTATAGCTTTCCTTGTTTGCATGGGAAGGGCAGGAATGTGTGCTGTTCCTGCCTAATGCTTTCCACCTAAGCGTGTGGAAAGGCAGGGAGATCCCTCACAGCCAATATAAATAATTGCGTCAAAGTATTCTTTTGACAAAGTGGTCCTCACTGAAGTGTGTTTTAAACCCAATGAGACAGTTAAATATCTAATCACATGAATCATGTGGTGATGTCGGCCGTCAATTCTCGGGTAACTCAGAGGAGGAGAATATGAAACGTGTTCTCCTCTTTGATTCAGGAAGAGGAGGTATCACAACCGGAGGATCCAGAGAGACGTCATCAAGACCAAGAAGCCTCTGATCGGAGACAGCATGGGACACACACCGCCGTACACACACAGACACTCAGGTAACAACACACACACACACACACCTGAACATCACAGGACACACAGACACTCAGGTAACAACACACACCTGAACATCACAGGACACACACACAGACACTCAGGTAACAACACACACACACACACACCTAAACAAGCGAACATTAGAATATTAAGAAGTAAAGGAACATTTTTCCAGAAAACGCCGACCGTTATTGAAACGTTCCCTCCAGGCGAGTATACTGAACACCTTTGCGTCTCTCCTCAGCTGACCTCGTCAACCTGCCTGAGGAGCCAATCAAAGAGGAGGAGGAGGTAAGCTTGAAGTCTGTTATATTAATGATCTCAAAGTATGGACACGTTAAAGAAACTCGTCCGTCTCTTTAACCAGAAGAGAGAGAGAGCAGGACAGTGTCTGCAACTTTTGGTGATTCAAAAGAAGAAACATTTAGTGTCTAGGACTTCTTTTTTGTTGCTGTGGTAACAAACAGGTATCGATAGTGTTTTTATACTACAATCAGATCTTAATTTTAAGTTTTGGTATGGATCATAGGAGGAGGAGGAAGAGGAGCAGGAAGAAGACGAGGACATGGACTCAGACGACCGGGTGGTGGAGTACAAAGAGCGGGCCGAGCGGGACAGAGGAGAGAGAGCCGGAAGTGCGTCGAGGTCGCTGGGGACAGGGCTTCGTGGCCGAGCGGAGCGCTCTGTGTCGCCGTGGTCGGAGTCAGACGAGATGGACTACGACCTGGAGCTGAAGATGATCTCCACGCCGTCGCCGAAGAAGAGCAAGAAGATGACGATGTACGCCGACGAGCTGGACACACACCTGAAGAGCATCAGGTCAGAACACACACACACACACACACACACACACACACACCTGTAGAGCATCAGGTCAGAACACACACACACACACACACACACACCTGTAGAGCATCAGGTCAGAACACACACACACACACACACACACACCTGTAGAGCATCAGGTCAGAACACAGACACACACACACACACACACACACACACACACGCACCTGTAGAGCATCAGGTCAGAACACACACACACACACACACACACCTGTAGAGCATCAGATCAGAACACACACACACACACACACACACACACACCTGTAGAGCATCAGATCAGAACACACACACACACACACACACACACACACACACACACACACACACACACACACACACACACACACCTGAAGAGCATCAGGTCAGAACACACACACACACACACACCTGTAGAGCATCAGGTCAGAACACACACACATTCACGCACACACACCAAATATGGTGATTTGGTTCTGAGAACATGTAACTTCCTGTGCCTTTAAGTCATTAAAGCCCCATTTCCACCGAGCGCTCCGGTTCATTTCGATGAAGTTTGGAATGGTACCAAAATAACCGATTTGGACCGTTCTACTTTTATTACACTCTGTCTGGGGGCCAAGTGTACTGATCCGACCCTAAAGGGCGGAGCTAGACACACTGCTGTCCATTGATTGGTGGAAAGAATCGTCACTTCCTGTGTCACAGTGGTAATAAAGGACAAACACAAAGCCATGTTTAAATATCACATGGATTTCCCGTGGATGACCTCGGAGGTGCTGACCTGTCCTTGGGATCAATGACAAGTAAGGGTTGGGTTGGCTGTGGAAACAGAAACAAGATCAGGGTTTAACGTACCAATCCGCACTAATCCAAACCGGAGCCCGTTGTGGAAACAAGGCTTTAGACGCCACAGTTAGAATGAGAGCCGTGTTGAAGATTACAGGAGCCCTCGTATGAAGTCGTACATTAAATTCTGTGATGATCAGCTGATAAAATATTCTCTGTAATTCCCTCTGTTGTGTTTCTGTTGCCAAGCAGGAACAGGGTCGGGGCGTCGGGGTCACAGAGCCGGCCCAAATCCACGTCGCCGCCCAAAGTGATGGACGTCCGTCAGCTGCTGGAGGAGAAGAGACAGGGCCTCTCTCAGCACAGACAGCCCCCCCCTGTGGCCCCCAGCGGAAAGACAGGTGAGCTGTTTGAATCCAGGTGTTGTACTTGTTTGATGTAATAAAAACACACACACTTTAAACGGGCTCTCTATGCAGATGTGCGGCAGCGGTTGGGGAAAAGACGGTACTCCCCCGACAGACGCCGCTCCCCCTCCCCTGTCTCCCCCAGAGACAACCCCCCAGCCAGAGAGCCAATCAGAGACGTGCATCGCAGACTAGGCGTGGTCAGCCAAGACAGCAGAAACCTGTTCGCCAACTCCTCCAAAGACAGAAAGACAGGTACAGAGGAGACTGAACAGAACACCTGGCGTTTCCCTCTTTCTAAGAAGTCTTTATTTCTGTGTGGTTCATGATCCAGAGGGATTTCACATTAGGGACCCGGGCCCGTATCCAAAACACTTGACCTCGAAGTCTGGTTAATTTAAACACAAACCTACCGTACTCAGGTACTGAGCCCGAGTCTGCTTGTAATGAAGATAATAAAACTAAACTCAGTTGAGACACTAGTCTGTTGCTTTTCACTGGATTCACTCAGGTGTGTCGGCCAGAACACCGCTTCAGGCCTTATTCCAGAATATGAATAACAAGAGTGCAGAATTGGTTGAATGGCTGTTTACTTCTTCTCTTGTAGTGAAACAAAATACAGGCATCTCAGTGGCCATTCAATATGACAGAGTATTGGGTCTTGTTGGGGTTTTCTATAAGAAAAGAATAGCAGCATATATACTTAAGGAACACATCTGAATGCTTCATCTTACCTCTATAATAACATACAAAACACTATATGTAATAGGTTATAATATGTAAATAAATAAAGGTAAGCTACATGTCTCTTTAACCTAAAGTATTAAACACAGAAAGGCTACCGTAGGCTTAACAGTCATACAATCATTCCCCTATAAAAATATTTTTTTTATTGTGACGCACGGACATCAAACTTTCCTCCTCGTGCAGAGAGCAACACAGTAGCAAACCTTGTAACTAACAGGCAACTAAAATAACACTAATATTAACACGGGAAATAATTAGCACTAGGTAGGCTAAGCACAAACATGTAATGAATTCGACATGACTCTTTTTCAACTACTGTGTGGCTCCAACTAAGCCGGGGGACAGTTAGCAAGCATGTCGGGGCCGTGACGTCGGCTAATTAGCATATCTAGAATACGCCGAACATCTAAACTCCGGCTCTGCATTAAAGAACACACGATGTCACATATAAGACTTCAGGTACTCACTCTTTTCATTCACGCACAACCAACTTATGAAGTGATTACTCTGCACACTGATGGCTCATCTGTCATCGACTGATTACTCATTACTACATGATGTAATTCACTATATGACCAGCAGGTGACACCTCTCCCCTATTGAGCACAATATCATCACATTCAACTGAACAGGAATCAAACTCTATTTTAACATTAAGCAAAAACCTTAACATGTAACTTTGGGGCCTTTTCTACACTGCTTGAAGGGGTGGTCTCAAGCATGTTTCATGCGTACTCGAGTGCGGGAGATGTGAACGTAACCGCGTTCACACAAGGACGTGGACCACTATATGACGTCATTCTAAACGGCACTTCAAAAACTGTCCAATTGCACAGCACGGGCCCGTTTCATCCTCTGAGAATCTATATCAGTTTTTCCCCAATAATCTTGAGCCCTAAGGATCATGAAGAAACTTGTGACTTGTTGATTCTCTTGTCTCAGGTTCCATTCTAATCTGATGTTTTTAAACCCGTCACTTCCTGTAGGCGGGCTCTGGAGCAGACTCGGATCAGCTGACGACGACGGCAGCTCCGCACGTAAGGAACGCCGAACAACCAGCCGCACACCTGGCCTCTTCACCTCATCGGGAAGGAAGAACTCCAGCGACGCCACAGCCAGTAGCAGCAGCAGGAGGAGTCGAGGCGACGGAGAGGAGGGAGAAGAGGTGGAGGTGGAGGTGGAGGAAGAAGACGACTCGACGCTGCAGAAGATGTGGGGCGCCATGATCAAACAGAAACAGGAGCAGCAGACGCACAAGCTGAAGAAGAGCCGGCTGGACAACCTGCCGTCGCTGCAGATCGAGATCAGCCGAGACAGCAGCGACGACTCGGACGCCTGAGACCGGGAGGAGGAGACAGGGGGACGGAGGAGGCGTAGGGACGGAGGAGGAGGAGGAGGAGGAGTTTGTTTCTGTTGAACTTCAGTCCTTCTGTTCTTTACGTACAATAATTATAAAGACGTTAAGCCGTCAGAGCCGCCTGCAGATCTGAGGTCAGCGGGGAGTTTTCTGTTATTGTTTCATGTTGTGTCTGTATGGACGGATTACTGGAGGGGTCCACCAGGCACAGACTCAGGGGCTCGCAGGGTCAGGACACCTGTTATGTAATGCGTTAACGTTTCATCATAGACTGTATAAAGGAAGTGGGCGGGGCTATTTTGATGTCACATGTCGGTTTGTTGACTTCGAATCTCAACAGTTGGTATTTTGGCCGTCGCCATCTTGTTAAATGTTTCTGGAGCCAGATTTGACCATATATGAAAGAGAGGGAGGAGCTTGAAAGGGGGAGGGGTTAACGAAATTATTAGACTGAATATAAATTTTTAGCGAACAACAAACAAAAAAAATATCAGTAGAGATGAAACGATTTTATTTTCATTTATTTAAACTTTTATAAAAACATGAGGCTGATTTATGAATTATTACTTTTTATTATTAAGCTTATTTTCCTTATTTTTCTTAATATCAGAAATACTGTCAACATTGAGGCTGTGTAGTCGATGTCCGACATCAAACGAGGGAAGCCAAGAGCAGAGAGCGCCCTCTGTTGGTTAAATTAAAAATACAGCTATAATTATTTTTGTCAAATCAACTTAAATTGTCCATATTTGTACTTATTGTTATTGTATCAGGAGGTATCCTTAAATATATAAATGCTGAAAAATGTACATTTAACGCCCTTGTGGTTTTTACTTGTCAATCACACTTAGCCGCGCCACACCTTCTTTAGTTTTAGAAACAGAAGAGACCATATTTGGAGCTGGAGAGGAGTGATGTGTAAAACTCTGGTATGTCGACGACCCTGCTGTGAAATATCTGTGCTGATGAATAAAAACAGACTCTCCTCTGACAGCCAATCAGATCTCTCCTCTCCTCTGACTCATCATTCCTGCATCGACGCTGTTTCATGAACTCAGTTTGGTCCACAGAAAAACTCCTGACCTCTGACCTTTGTGTCCTCTGAGAACTGACACCTGCTGGTTTTAACAAGGCCTCACCTGGGACCAGAACCAAACCACACTAAACCAGGTCCAGAACCAAACCCCGTTTAAAAAAACGAGCCATGTTCTGTCTGAGCAGAGCAGAGACACGGACGGAGAGGGAAACAAGATGACGAATAGAAGACTCTCATTCAGAGAGTTGAAGAGATCCGTCTCCACCTGCAGCTCCACCTCTGTCTCCAGACGTCTTTTTGTGTTTCTGTGGGAGCAGAAAGAAAACGATGAAACAGACTCTGAGTGTCAGACACGTGTGACGATTCTTTCTCGCGTAAAAATCTGACACGTGGAACTTTTTTTTTTTAACCTCTGTGTTTGTCAGAAAGCGTCACTCCTGTTTGATTCAGTCACGTCATTTATGTTTGTGTTTTTTTTAAAGGAAACTGTCGGGGGGCCAAAGTGACATCACGCTCTGGTCATGAATTTAGATGATTATTAAAATATCAGATTACGCTGAACGTTACACGTTTGTGGTTTCGAAATCATTTCAAAAGTTCTTCTTCATAACTTCTAAACTTTCTTTCACCATTTTAGATGTCACAAGCAGAACGGTCCAATCAGTGATCAGAACGTGTCAGACACATTTATTTATATCCATAAGGTGGGATGTTTGAGGTCTGATAAATCGACCAATGAGCTGACAGAAATAAACCAGGAAACACAGGGGGCTCATTTTCTTTTTTTGATTTTACATGAAAGAGTAAAGGTGAATTTACTGTCCACATGTAACTCGTAGTTACACACAGAGGTGTTCTTATCTATGTGAACTGTTGTGTTTTACAGTTTGAATGTTTCACAGTGAACTTTGACCTCTTGATGAAATCTGAATCTAAAAAGCTCAGTATGATACAGACTAAAGGAGCAATTCAGCGAGCCGAAGAACAAGCGTACAGTACTCAGTCGGTGTAAATATAAATGATTTGTTTCCAGGTCGACTGACAGAAACATTTGGACCCGTACGCCTCTCATGATGACCTAACAACTTCATTCTGGTGTCAGTGACTAATAAAATTGAGGTTTGAAGCATAAATGAAAAATGTTGGGGTGAATTACGATCTTTGAACTTTTTAATAAATTAATATCACACTTGAGGTGTTGGATAGAAGATAACCTACAAGGCTGTGAAAAAGGAATGAAGTCTAATAATGTCATGTAGCCGCACACTGATCACAGCAAGTCTGTGGTATAATGTGTATTTTAATAATCATGAAATGTAATTAATATCAATCGTTAAAATAATATTCATTTAAATCCAAACATTGACGAAAAACATTTAGACGCCATGTTTGCGCCTCGTGCTGTTGTGTTGTGAAACATCTGCATGTCCGTCGTTATGTAACAATAAGATCACATTGCGTTAATACGATTGGTTCGTTTATGTGACTGTTATTTAATCTAACGAATCAAAACTAAGTACCCGATGAGGGCGAGCTGATACAAGCCAATCAGAGTCTAAAGACGTTTTCTCGTGACGTGTGCGGCCGTCAGTTAGAGGCGCCATCTTGTTGTCTCCGAAGTGACCAGAGAAGACGACAAGCGGCAGAAATTCAGCACAAATCCGGCGATACTTTTCTCCTAGTCAGAGCGGAACATTTAGCTACATGAGTTCATGGACTGCCTGCTAATCAATGGCCACGTCAACGATAAGAGTCGCCTAGGTTTACCCGGGTCTCTCCGCTCAAAGATGGACGACAGCGCGGCGAGGGACGACGCCTGCCGAGAGTACCAGTCCTCTCTGGAAGACCTGACGTTCAACAGCAAGCCGCACATCAACATGCTGACCATCCTGGCCGAGGAGAACCTCCACTTCGCCAAGGATATCGTCGCAATTATTGAAGCGCAAATAAGCAAGGTTTTTATAAATATAGAAATACTTAAATTCCAGCTGTTTCTGTCCGTGTACGTTAGAAGGCCCAGCAGGCTAAGCTAGCTGTTAGCTCAATATGGCGCCCAGTGCAGTGTTACACATGTCCCTTAGCTACGTTACATTCAGCTTTTGTTGTGGTTAGCAACTAAAAACAGCAGCGCTTTATATCAACATACATCGTTTAAACTCAGTTAGTTCGTGTTAAATCAAAAGATCTGTATTTGACTCGGAGTTGTCAGGATACCAACATGTAAACTTCGTTTACGAGACTTTAAGAAAAAACGAATAATCGCGATACTTCGCCCACCGAATTTATCGGACTTGTAGTTTTTATATTAAAAAGTTCAGACAGTTCTATTAGATACTACTGAGCATTAAAATAACATAAACTGTATTGTTATAAGATGTGTGTTATCAGAAAGTATTTAAGTATTACAAAATCGTGAATTATTTTTGCTAAAAAATTTGTTGTATTTAAATACACTAACTATTGGAGCTGACTGAGCTCTGTAGGAGAGGGAAACACAAACACGTTTTTAAATAAGAAACCGGTTTGTCACTTTTCCTCTCCCGATACTTTAAAGATCATCTGATCTTAGTAACTGATTAATGTGTTATAAAACATAGTAATGACTTTATGAAGCAGATATAAACACGAGTGTTCATTAATGAATGTAACCTCAGACAGCAAGTTGAAAATAGTAAGAATAATGATTGTATTTACTTTTTAATAAAGTGGAGGATCAGACTGTTGGACAACCAGAGAATCACTAGAAACAGGCGTTTGAAAAATGTTGTGTTGAGTCAGACGTTTCATAGTTTGGGTGTGAAGTAGGATGTTAATGATTAACCACAGTTAAGAATTTAGTTGATTAAAAATGTATTAACTAACTATCTGTTTTGTTTACTATATAGCGGCAGTCTCATGTAATACCATTGTATTCCAAAGGAGGCATCTTTCACCTTTGCCAATCAGAAAAAACGTTTGTCATTACGAATAAAAGGAAGAAGCGGTGCGGAGAAATATGAGGGTTAATGAAGCGGTCAGCAGGAAGTGTTTTCTGACTTACTGTGAATAGACGCGCACACGACGTAACTGGTGACGGTTTCAATAAAACATCAACTGAGACAAAGACGTGTATATATTGTAGCTTATTAATGATTAATCGATGATTATGAACGTGTTCAACTATCAGTTAAGAAAAAAGACTTAAAGTGAAGTAATAGACGAGTTTGAGTAGTTGTGGCGTTGGAGTAAAGCGTGACCTCGCAGCCCTCACGTTAATAATCGGAGCTTTTTGTACGTCGAGGTCGTCCTCTTCCTCTCTGCTGATAGACACCACACAGTGTAGATGTTTGATTTCCTTCTTCTGTTAATAAACTTTGCCAGGTAGATGTTGTTAAACACAGAGGAGAGCTGGGGGGGCTCGTTAGACCCCGCCCCTGTCCTCGACCTTCTATAGACCAGCGCCGTGCCTCTCTGTGCTCCGTGTTTACCTCATCAGATCGAAGCTCAGTTTCTCTGCATTCATTCACTAGTGAATCTTGATTTACTGAAATGTCATTGAATGGTTAAAATGTTATAATAAAAAATGTGAACTGTGCTTTTTGTCATTTTTTATTTCCCAGTGTAATTTATTGGTATGCCTGTGGTTGACTCTGAGCCACACGGCTGAGTCCGGCTTGGCCCGTTGGGATTCAACGTAGTGTGTGTAACTGATGCTGCTCAGTTAGAACTAACAGTAAAGTTAATACGCAGCAGCTTAAACGGGTCATCATGTGTTTCTTTAACCATTGAGGAGACTTAAACCTCTCAGGGGTCAAACCTAAAAAACGGTGTGAGTGAATGAAACTCGCAGGGTGTAACGATTCAAAGTGGCTGGGTAAAGTACAAAGAGTGGTTTCAGGAGATGAGCCCTCTTTGGAGGTAAAAAAAAAAAAAAGTTCCAGAGGACTGGACTCCATGTTTTTAATTATTGTTTTTTTTTTTTATCTCCATGGACGTTTCTTTCTCTTGTTTCTGAGGGGTCGGTCGTGTGCACACTGGAGTGACAATGGAAGAGTTGCTGCACGTTTTTGGATATATCACAGCTGTTGTGAAACCTTCAGCCGGCTGCGACCGACTTATGGACTATTTTGTTTTGATCCAGACAGAAGAAAACTTTGAGACGCTCTGGACTGTCCTCCTTTTTTAGGACGTCTCGTTTCCTAAACTTTGCTTCACCTGGCTTAAACCTTTTTTTTGATTTTTGCACATTTTGATTTTTCACAGAGTGGGTGGTGATGGGGAGGGCGTTGAGCCCCTGTTTATCCTGTTTTCTTGTGTTTTGAGCATTTGTTCTGAAATGTTGCTTTTAACCCCTGTTGTGTTCTAAACTTGTCGAGTTCTCTTATTGCTCCAGGCCCCGTCTGCCGAGAAGCTTCCAGTTTTGTACTTAGTGGATTCCATAGTGAAGAATGTTGGAGGAGAATACCTTGCAGTGTTTGCTAAAAACCTAATCACTTCATTTATATGTGTCTTTGAAAAGGTACAGTTCTCTTTGCTGCTGTTTAGCTTTCTTCAACATTTAAGAACTTAAACTGTTTAGCAGCCCACCTCACTGCCCTCCTGTTTGTTGTGTTGCTTGCTTTTTAAATGTGACCCCCTGCACTCTGCTCCTGTTGACGTAATGCCATAACTTAGTGCTTCTTATAAAAGTATGGGAGGGTGGGCTTTATGCATTTACAGCTTTAATCACAGTATCTTGTTTAACCTCTTAAGAATATCTAGATCTGTCTATTTACTAAGTTAGCATCAAAGTGCTGCTGCTTTAGTTGTGCTCCGGTGTCTGTGGGTAGCTGTGGACCAAGTCCTGTCCTCTGTTTGTAGGTGGATGAGAACACTAGGAAGAGTCTGTTCAAGTTACGCTCCACGTGGGACGACGTGTTTCCTCTAAAGAAAATGTACGCACTGGACGTGCGGGTCAACTCGGTGGACCCGGCCTGGCCCATCAAGCCGCTGCCGCCCACCATCAACGCCAGCATTCATGTCAACCCCAAGTTTTTAAAACAGGTGTGTATGAGCTGCAACCTCACGTGAGAGCGGGGACAGGTTTACCTGAACGTCTGCGCACAGAAACACGAGCTGCTGCTCTCGATGTTCGAACACTTGACACACAAACTTCTGACCTTAATGATTCAAAGCACAGCCACAGATGAAGCTCCAACTTCTGAACTAGTAAAGTAAGAGTAAAGGAACGGAGATGTTAAGTTTTCTATCACATAGCTGAACATTATCCAGATAATAACGAGTCTGAACTAAATCACAAGAACTGGCGCTTATGTCTCTCAACACTGAAGGAACCTGTTGTGAGTTTATTGTGATCTCGTGTAAAAGACGAGTACCAAATCCTCCTGTCTGAGACTAAAACATATTGAATGATTTTTCATGAAATAAGCGTTCCTCAGATGAGTAAATGATTTTAAAAAAGTATTTTAATCAAAGTGGTGCTGCAGGTCTCTGATGGACTGAAGTGAGCTCTTTTCTTTTAACTTTGCTCCGCCTGTTTATCCTCTGATCCTCTTGTGTGTCTCTAGTCTGAGGAGGTGTCCTCACCACCGCCTACCCCCGCCAAGCAGCCTACGCCGCAGCCCCCACCTGTAGCGGCGACGGCCCCTCAGCCGACCCCGGCGATCAGTCAGTCCAGTGTGACCCAGGAGCAGCTGATCCGTCAGCAGCTGCTCGCCAAACAGAAACAACTCCTAGAGCTGCAGCAGAAGAAGATCGAGTTGGAGCTGGAGCAGACCAAAGCTCAGCTGGTAAGGCCGTTAAAACGATGACGCCGTTCGATTTCTTTTCTCTGTTTGTATGAAATAATTAAAATCTGTGGTTGGTGTTGTGTGTCTGCAGGCTGGAGGCTTTGTGATTCCCGTTTCCACTCCAGGCTCGGCTCCAGCAGTGAGCGCTGCGCAGAAACCCATCACTCAGACTGCTCCTGTGGTCCGACCCTGGATCCCCCCTCAGACTCAGGCAGACACAAAACCCCCCACAAGAGACCCCCGCCTGAACCGCATCGGCCCCCCAGCTGCCCCTCAGCCCAAAGAACAACATCCTGGGAAGAAAACAGACTCAACCACGACAGGAAGTACCACGCAGACGCCTGAGAAGAACCGTCCAGAAAAAGCCAGGACCCCTAAGAAGGAGGCGCTGGAGGAGAAACCCAAGTCCAAGCCGCTGTCTCCGATGCCCAAAAATGTCCAGAATAAAAGCAAACAGGTGGAGGGGGAAGTCCAGAAGTCCGTAGAGGTCACTAAGAAAGACCCCCGGCTTAAGAAACGTACGCAGGACAAGAGCGGGGAGACCAAAGACGAGGAGCTGAAGGAGAAGAAGAGATGCACTGACAAGAAGGAACGAGAGGAGGCGCTGAGGGCGGCGGAGCCTCAGAGGTCCAACAAAGGGAAGCTGGTCAACGGCTCTGTGAGCAAACACGACCGCAACGAGTCCAACGACAAGCCAGAGTTCAAGACTGGAGGTAACGCCCGCACGCACGCCAGGAAACGTACCCGCTCACGCTCCAGGTCGCGTTCCCCCGCTGCCTCCCCCAAAAGGAAGGACAGGAGATCCCCGAAGAGCCGAACCCGGAGCAGCTCCCTGTCTCCGTCCCCATCCCACAAACCTGGCAAACCACGGAGGGTCCGCGCAGACGAAGCAGAGCACGGCAAGCCCGGCCGAGAGGACCGCCTCGCTCTAAAGAAGAACCAATCAGAGAGCAGGAGGTCGAAGAGGCCGGCGGAGGAGCGACACTCCGAAACAAGAGACTCCCACTCTCCACGAGGCCACGAAGGAGGAGCCAAGGAGACGAAGGAGGCTCCTCACCGCTGGAGGAGCGGCTGGGAGGAAAACAAACAGTGAGTCGCTTCATCGTTTTTTATTTTCTCTTCTCTCAGTATAACCACGGAGCTTTAAAGCTTTATTATTTATCAGGGCCGTCCGCAGAAAAAGAGCCACGCCCAGCGTCTAATTTTGTGCGGCCGCTCTAAGTTAAAATCTTTCAACTTTTCATAAACTGAATGTTATTCCCCTTATATTTGTTGCCTACGAATTGTGTATTATACCCACGTCCTCCTCGCTCCGTTTGTGATCGGGAAATAAACGATCTCCAATATAAAACATTTAATGATAAGGGACGGAGCAATGTGTGTGTTCACGCAGAAAACGACCCCCTCAGCCTCTTTTTGAGAAACGTGTGATGTACCACTTTAAAGTGGCTTTTAATGAATGAATCCACAAAGCGAACAGCAACAACTTCGCTGTCGATTATTTTAATCTTTAAAAACTGAACATTTGTTTCCTCTTCAGCACGAAGCTTCCGGAGGAACCTCATGTGAAGCCCGGACCTCAGAGACACAAACAGTACGGCACCCCGACCCGACCTTCAACCCCCCGGACGCCCAAACATCGGCTCAGCGTGGACGCCAACATGCAGATCCCAGAGGTCTTAAACTCCGCCTCCAAAAAAGACCTGCTGAGGAGGGTACGTCACACACTAACACACACACACACACACTGCTACTGAGGTCGAAATACAACAAGGAGCAACTTGAAACAAAAACCCTTTCAACCCGATGTGAAACGGCAGGCGAGGAAACGTGTGTGAAACAAGTTGAGAGTTTTGCTTCTAATTTAGAATTTAATCCCAGAATAAAACAGAAAGGAGGACGTTTGTGGATTAATGCAGTTAGACCTCTGCGGCCCCTGAAACATCGGACTTCTCCTCATCCTGACATCAATTATAGTGTTGACTAAATCTAAATATTCCTGCCGTTAACTAAAATTACTGCCCCAGAACACTAAAATTGACGGCTGATACTATCGCTAGCTAATGCTAGCTAATTAGCACTCACGGATGCTTGAATGATGAGGAATTTCTTGCCCTTCACTTCTCAAACAGCAGCATTATCAACCCAGACTGATCTATAATACATAAAGCTGCCTGTATGTTTCCATCTTACAGCGGAGAGGGAGAGGGATTCTCCTCTAAATATAACTGAAGTGACGTTCTGGTGTTACGGTTAAAAGAGTGACCATGTTGACTTTCAGACAAACGCAAATGAAAGTGTCCTTTGTTCCGTTTTTGAATTATCATAATGTCAAAATTACTTAAGAGATATGTTTAAATGAAAGTTAAACAAATAGGCTTTCGTTACGACACGTAACGTACGACAACCAGACTCACTCGGCTGACAGTCACCAGTTAACATGGTAACTCTTTTAACTGTAACACTGGCACGGACTTTGCCGTTTCTAGCGATATAAATCGTTTCCCGTGTGTTGTTACAGTATCGCAAGTGGCCCAAACTCAAAGTTTATGTTAGTATCATAGTTTTGCTATGTTTGTCAGGTGATGTAAACATGTGTCGTTTATTGTAGATGTTAAATTAAAAGCTTGTTGCAGTTCCGCGCTGGTGACGTCAGTGAAAGCTATGAATACCTAATCAACTAAGAGAGTTGAACGGCAGAGGGCTCCTCAGTTGGGAAAAAGTTTGTAAATGTTGTCGACTTCTTGTCTGCAGGCGAGTAAACGCCTCGAGAGCGGCGAGATCTCCCAGGAGGATTTCCTGAACATGGCCCACCAGATCAAATACTTCTTCCAGTATCAGGAGGAGAAGCAGCAGCACTCTGAGAACTGGGACCGCTCCGGAAACTTCTCAGACAAGAAACAGCCGGTGCTGAACACGGCGCTCTTAGCACAGCCCCGCCTCCATGACCCTATGGACGCCGCACAGCTGTCTTACTACGAGCACAAGTCCAAGCTGAGGAAGACGCAGGTCGCACACAGACCTCCAGGGGAGGAGTGGGAGGACAGGGAGAGTGAGGGCGAGAGCGAGGTGGTCGGGCAAGGGGAGAAGACGGGCGGACGGAGTGCTGGTCGACGGGCGCTAAGGGAACGACAGGGTGAGTAACAACCTTCCATCAACAACTAATGACGAAGGTTTCATTGATCAGGTGTTTAAATATTTTGGTTATGAATTCTGAGCTTACTGAATCAGACTGGTGTGTTTACAACATCTTCTTGTCCGACTCTTTCAGGTGAGAGGCGGAGCAAAGAGCGCGAGGAGCCCCTCCCACCAACTGGCCCAATGATTGAGGAGTACAACCACGGGAAAGAGTTCCCCACCCTGAAGTCTCTGCCCGGCCTAAGATTCAGGAGGAGAGCTGACCCCCGAGAGTCCAGTAAGTCTGCTGTTATCTGCGTCTCCATGGCAGCGTGTTCCATGACGTGTTTGATGAGTGATCAGAAAACGTAAAGTCACCTGTTACCTGTCGTCTTCCTCCACAGAGAGGTGTGAGATCAGTTTCTGGAGCTGCAGGGAGTCAGGGTTTCGATCAGTGAGAGGTCAGCAGGGTCAGAGGTGACGCAGATCACCACAGTCATGTCACAGGGCATCATGGGAAATGTAGTCAGTCAGTAGAAAGGCAGAAGAAGAGTTTAGGTTCTTAATGAGCTTCCTGTTCTGTAGTTTGTGTCTGTAGTCACTGTGATGAGTCAGCGCTCCTTCAATGTAGTCACATTCTTCTTCATGGGTTAATTTTCTGTTTCCAGCTGAAAGGGAGTGGAACTCGCCGCTGACGGAGCGCCAACGTGATGAGCAGAAGAGTGGCTACGATGCCCCCCGGAGGTACGGCCCCCCAGCGGACTCTAGACTACCTGACCCTCGGAGGCCGGATGTGCCCCCATCTGGCACTGTGGTCCACAGGAACTGTCCGAGCCCAATTGGTCCAGAGGCTCCACCCCCGAGGTTCGAGCGAGAGCGCCTGTCTCCTCTCCAGCCGAGAGAGACGGCCGAGGCGAGTCCAGTCCCTCGCTTTGAGAGTCCAAACAGTGAACACTCAGACGATGGGCCCCTGGACGCCTCCCTTGCTCACCCTACTCCCAAATCCATCCTGAAGGCCCCGGGCCGAGCAGGGCCACTGTTATCAGGCCTACAGCACAGTGACTCACCAGGCCACACCCCCCCTCACGAAGGAGGACACGCTACGTCCAGGTACGATGGTCCCGCACACATGGGCCCCTCAAGACCCCAATCCCAGGGCTGGTATGAGGGTGGGGGCCCCGAGCACTACGAAGACACGTCCAGGTTTGAGGGACCTCCTCACCCCGGCCCCGGCAGGTTCGAGGGGGTCGGGCCCCCACATCGGTTTGATGGCCCTCCCTTGCCACATGGTCCAATCAGAGGAGGCGACATGGGCCGGTTTGATGGTCCGCCTCACCCTCAGGGTCCTGGGAGGTTTGACGGGCCTCCTGTGAGGTTTGAGGGACAGGGGCCTGGACTGGCTCACTTTGAGGCCCCCATGCAGCGCTTCAACAACATGGCTCCAGGTCCGGTTCCAGGGCCAATGGGCTTCCAGCAGCAGCGGCCCCCCCGCTTTGACGGACCCCCGAACCAGATGGGCCCCATTAGGTTTGAGGGCCCTGGATCAATGCACTTTGATCAGCCAGGACCCCGCTTTGACCTCCCTCAGCAGGGTGGACCCCCCCTCTATGACTGCCCCCCCAGATTCACCCCCCAGCAGAACCTGCAGCCCCCGATGAGGCAGATGGCCCCGCCCATTTATGAAGGCCCCATGGCCCCCCAGCAGAACTTCAACATGGCCCCACAGAGGTTCCCTGAGCCCATGAATCCCCAGTTCCCCGGGGGGCCCATGACGTTCCCTGCGCAGCCTAACATGCAGCCTGCAGCCAACTTCAACATGCAGCCGGTCCCACCCTTCAGCCAGCCAGGCCCCGCACCCTTCTACAACCCTGCTGCCCCCGCTGTCGGCATGCAGCAGCCGGTGAGTCACACACCTGTCACTCAAACTCTGCCACACACACCTGTCTGTTGTTTCAAACTGAAATGTAACAAGCTTCACCTTTTGAACGAGAGTTTGTGAACACGCCTCGGAGTGACCTGTTCCTCATCGCGTTTCTTTTTGTCCCTATTTGATACATTTCTGTCCTCGGCATCTGACCCTGTTGTCTCGTTGTTCTCAGGTGAACATGATGAACCTGAACCAGCCCTTCCTGCCTCAGAACACAGTGCCTTTCACACAGCCAGGTAAGATCTCCTTATGTCAGGGACACAAATCTTGAACTTTCCGAAGCTCATGTTCGATTGCCGCTAGATTGTGTGAAAGTTCAGGGTGACGCGCAGCTGGGCACTAACTGTCAAACAGGCATGTGGTAGGAATTTCAAAATAAGAGTGTATATAAAGTGGGTCAGTTCAGTACGGTACATTTATTGGCGTTTCCACTGTCAAAAGTTGGAATGGTACCAAAATAACCGACCTGTATCGTCCTACTTTTTACCCTTCTGTTGGGGTGCCAAGCATCCTGAGCCGACCCTAAAGGGCGGAGCTAGACACACTGCTGTCCATCGATTGGAGGAGAGAATCATCACTTCATGCTTGACAGCGACAAAGGACAAACACAAATTGCACCATGTTTAAATATCCTGTGGTTTTTAAGAGAGTCATTGCAAGGCTTTTTTTGTGACTGACAGCATGTAGCTCTGCCCCATGGTCGACCCCAGAGGTGCAGACCTCATCTGGACGTCCTCCATTATTGCCTTGTTGCCCGTTGTTTTGTGTGTAGCTTATTGTCGGGCTGCACTCTGACGCGCTGCAATGATGTCATGCCATTACTTAAACTGGCCTCTGATGTCCTTTAATCATTTTCTGGGATTAAAGGAAATGTTCTGTGTCGATGTTTTGCAGCTCCTGTCGTCCCTCCAGAGAATCACTTCGGTCAGGTGGACGTCAACGACCTGCTGTCCAAACTCATCTCCAACGGCATCATCAAACCATCACAGCCTGAAGCCACGCCCACTGCCAGCACCGGTCAGCACACCTCCCTCACTCTCACGTTTAAAATGTAATATGTCTGTTACCATGGAGACATTTAAATTTCTGTTTTTGTTTTCCAGGATCTGCAGGTCCTCCTGGTCCTGCTGCTCCTGCTGCGGTGGAGGAGGAGGAAGAGGACGAGCAGGATGAGGAGGAGGGAGACGTCCCCGACCTCACCACCTTCAAGATAGATGACATGAAACCGTGAGTTCATACAAAGAGTTGAAGTAGCAAAGCTTTAAAAACAGACGTCATGTTGAAACCAAAACAGTGAGAGCTTGTTCGATCGAACGTTTCATTCATGTCGTCTCTTTTTGTCTCCAGCCGTTACGAGAGCGTGGTGACTCGCCTGTACTCGGGGAATCAGTGCTGTCTGTGCAGCATGAGGTTCACCGCCGCGCAGACCGACATGTACGCCGACCACCTCGACTGGCACTTCAGACAGAACCACGCTGGCAAGGTCGCCGGCAAGAAGATCACACACCGCCGCTGGTACTACACACTCAGGGTGAGCGAACACACACAAACTCTTTTTGCTCTCCATTACAAACCAGGACTCAAAGGAATCTCAGTGTGTGAAGACGTCGGATCGTCTGTGGTTTAAGTGATTCAGATCTAAAGCAAAGTGATTCGGATCAGTGACGTTTTGAGTTGATGCAAATTTATGACGCCAGGACTCTGTCCAAACTCCAGACCAAACTCCAGCCCAATGACAGCTGCGATCAGCTTTAGCCCCCACGACCCCAAGGGAGCTTGAAAGTGTTCAAAGCAAAGGCGATCCTTCCTGGCTGCCAGTTACAAACACTTGTTTGAACATCCGATGGCACTTTTTAAAACGGGGCGTTGACGTATCACGCGTTTACAATGTTTGCTTAAGTTCTGTTCCCATGTAGGAACAGGTTCTCCAGGCAAATCCAAATCTGCGTCGTGTTGTCGTTGATTCTGAATCCTTTCAGCGTGTTTGTTGTCATTGATATGAAATAACGACCCAGCTGTGAGACGTGAACGCAGACATCAGAGTTCTCTAACGTGTCTGGAGGGATGAATGCTGTTGAGTCTCTAATCACAAAGATCCTGAGGTCCAACACGTAGGAGAAACCCCTGAAGGATCCTGGACTCTGGTGGGTTTGATTCATGTGTGCGTGTTTTCGTGTCTCCTTCAGGACTGGATCGAGTTTGAGGAGATCGCTGACCTGGAGGAGCGGGCGAAGAGTCACTTCTTTGAGAAGGTGAACGAGGAGGAGGTTCAGAAGACTCAGGCAGCCGCCAAGGAGAAGGAGTTTCAGTGCGTGAAAGCCGCAAAGGACCAAGTGGGCGAGGTGAGACACTGTTTATCTCTAACTGTAGATGTAACCTGCGCTCTGACGAGCGAGCGAGTGATGACCTGTTCTGATCTCTCCATCCTGCAGCTGTGTGAGATCTGTCAGGAGCCCTTTGAGACCTACTGGGTGGAAGAGGAGGAGGACTGGTTCCTGAAGAACGCCCTCCGGGTCGACGACAAGGTAACACAAAAGCAGAACACACACCGCGCCCCACCACGGGGGCCTCAGACCGCAGGTTTAGAACCAGCGCTTTAGACAGTAAAGGCCCCATGTTCTTCTGGTGTTTTCTTTGGGGTCAGAAAACGCTGACTGCGCTCTGGAGCGTTTGTGTCATGAGAATAAAAGCACTGCACGTGCGTCTCATCTCCATGACAACAGTCTGTTGTCTACGGCCGCCGCTGTATGACCGACACTGATCCGTTACGTTTTACTGCATGTTTTATATTTGAGATGATTCTCTTCCAACGCTGTGAGCATCAAATTTACGATAATGACGGCCGGCTCTCACGTCTCCATCAGACACAGAGCGAGGACGACGTGGTTACTTGACACGATCCGTATAAGAGCAAAATACAAGGAGTCCAGACTGATCTGCTACATGATTGGCTGGTTGAAAAGAGCGCTGGTGACATCAACAGCGGCCTTCTGAAAAGTTGAAGCACTCGGAGCGGCTGCACTTCGAAAAGGCAGCCTGCTGTTATAAACGCTCTCTCCTGATTGGTTACACCTGAAAAACAACATGCCAGGTGGAGACAGACCGGAGAGATGGTGAAGTGGTCACTTTTGTAATCGGAGGTTAAAATGATCAGAGACGTGTCGGCTCGCCTCCCGCCATGAAAAAAAGTTGTTTATGTATCAGTTTTTATTTGACGAGCGGGTCAGGGGTCATTAACGTTTCTCACTTCCTGCTGACTTTTATAAACCTCACCTGTCTGATGTTTTCTTCCGCAGAACTTCCATCCATCGTGTTTCGAGGATTATCAAAATGTGAGTATACGACGCTGAGACTCATTTATAATAAAATCATAAGAATTCAAACGGTTCAGATGTTTGACCTGCTGATGTTTGCCTCCTCAGTCATCATATGTCGACGTCACACCGTCGCCGACCAAGCTGCTCACGGAGCACCCGCTGACCACCTTCATTAAGAAAGAGGAGGAAGAAGAGGAGGACACGTCATGTGCTTTGGCCGCCGCTGCTGCTGCTGAGGCCGCTGTAGCCGCCGCCGCCTCACAGGAAGTGAAGAGTGAGGGCGGCGAGCTTCCTGAAATAAAACAAGAGGAGGAGCTTTTAACTGAAGTGCAATCGGAGGAGACGGCGGAGTGATGACCCGACCACCGCCGCCTCGCGTCACTTTTTCTTTGTTTTTGGAGAGAAAACGTGTTTTTATCGCGCCGAGTCCTCGGAAACCTAAACGTCAATACATTTTAGTATTTGGATCCACGCGACCTTTTGTGGTCTCTGTTTCTGTGAATCAACTGAACATGTTTGTTAAGAAGAGTTTGGATGACAGATGTAAATGATTTAATTTATACATTAAAGTATTTTTGGTATGTGTGCTGTTCCGATGATTGTCTGCAGTCGAGCCTCGTTGATTTATTCCACCTCGTAGCTCCAGGTGATGTTTGTGGCTGCGCTCAAAGGTAAGCATCAGCTGATTGGACGGCTGGAGACTCTGCAGGAGGCGAATCGTCGGAGCATCTGCAGATTTATTTCTTTGGTTGCTTTTCAATAAAAGAGTCTGAAACGTGTTTGTTGGTGTGAACACTGATTATTGGTCCTCTCTTCACTTTGTTGTTTAGGTTTCAATAAAGTTTGGTTCAGTTTGACGTCTGTTTCTGTCATTTTTATTTCACACGAGTGACTCATCCTTTCATTTAGAGATCTCAATCTTTTCATCTCAAAAATAATAGCTGGTCATTTATTAAACCTGAAATATTTTAGACTTTATTAACAGCGGTTCTTTGTCGTCTCAGCGCTGAAATATCAGTTAGATGTTTTTAAAACGTGATCTTATTTGGTGTTTTTGGACTCTGGGGACTTTTTGAAGAGGAACTATCTTACACTGATGTTTTTTTTTAAGGAGGGAAATGTTTTCGGACCGCAGGAATTTCATAGTTCTTGGAACCGTTGAAACCCTCCCCCTTTTTTTTTTTTTTTTTATTGATTCTGCACTGCAAGATCTATTTTAGTTCTTAAAACCCGTTAAGAGGAACCTTTTTAGCTCCTGTTTCATATTAAGTACCATGGGGGTAGAAATGCAGACAGAACATTCCCATGGCATTTGGTTCTCAGGGAATTCCCTAGAACTAGTTCTTCCTCCAAAAGTCCCCAACTGTTTGGTCCTAAACTTCTCATGGGGGCTTTCTGTCTGCATTCACACCACCATGGTACCAACTCTGAAGCAGGAGCTGAAAAGGTTCCTCTTTACGGGTCCTAGGAACTAAAATAGTTTTTAGTTTGCAGAATCAATAAATAAAAGGGAAGGGTTTCAACGGTTCCTAGAACTATGAAACTTGAAAAAACATCACGCACCAACTTTGAACTCCCAGATTGTCCGACCTTTTGTCCTCTCCTGACCTTACTTATATTTGTCACAGCCGGCTCACAAACAAAACCAGCGACAAATAAGGGGGGGGAGACGAGGAGTTAAGGAAGTGATGAGGAGCATTGGGGAGCGGCCTCTCCCTGTCTCCCACTGGGGCTGGCCCAGGTGCTCTCCATCCAGGAGGACACAGCCACACTCACTGGCACCTGTAACACAAAACATCCAGAACAAGAAACCAGCAGGGTCGTCACAGACTTCCACAAACTCTGGCGGCCCCGGACATCCCAAACACAAACAGCTTCGTGCTCTTAATTTGTTTACCATCATGTGAGTTTTTCTCCTGTGTTGAAGTAAATGTTCATGTTATTCCTTGTTGTGTTTATTATTGTGGCGAGAGGAAGTGAGGCGGGGACGACGTTTCTGCACAAAGAAACAGTTCAAATTAAATATCACAAAAAACAAAATGTTGCTGATCAGTTTATTTACAAAACAAAACAAATTCTCCCATTCAAACATCACTGGTCGATCACCGTGAAAGATCCGCTTCTGACCGGTCACTGTGTTTCCATAGCAACACTAAGGACACACAAACACATCAAACTCTTAAAGGGACGCGTCACCAAAATAAAAGCCTCATTTGTCCACAGGGCGTTTCCTCACACAGGAAGTTTAAAATTAAGAACATTTTGACTGCAACACTTTTTATTTCTCCGGCAGCGAGTACACGACTGACAGGAGCACGCCGATCTTTTTCATACATTGAAGTTGCCATAGTAACGTGTAAAAGTTCAGCATTTAAAACCCTCATGGAGTAAAAGTGACTGTCGGCTGAAAATAATAAAATGTGTTCGACTGTTCGGATACTTCACATCATGACTCTGAGAAGACTTGAAATGTGTGAACTCCAACATTGAGGAGTAAAACGTTACTGAGACTTTAAAAAATGATCCGAGTAGAACCTCCTGTTTGACTATTTATAATCTCTGAGGTTTGTTTAGTACAATCTTTAATAGTTTACCATTAAACTTCCAATAAGAGCGCCCCGGCCCGTTTACTAGCCGGGTGTTGACGCATGCGAACAATGTCTACATTTGTAGCAGCAGCAGAAGCTCCGCCCACTCCGGGTGATGAAACAGGAACCAGTTTGTGCAGCGGATGAAGGTGAGTGGTCAGTCCGTTGTTTCTTCACCTCCACAGGCGGTAAACTCCCAGAGCGATGGCGAGACACGAGAATACAGTTGCTGAGAAGGAACAAACAGTGTCAGTATCATTACTGTAGGAGTGTTAACACTGCCTCCGCCCTCTGAGTACTGTGTGACGGCGTACCTGCCAGGTAGCGGATGGTCTCCAGCTTCAGAGACTCGAGGAGGGTTTTGAGCGACGCCACCTGCAGGTCCATCTTCTTATTGATCTCCATGTTGTCGTGTTCCAGGTCGGATTTCTGAGAAAGTATCAGAGCACTAGTAGTGTTATATCGGTGTTACATTAGTATTAAGTTTTTATTAAGTTCAAGTTATAAATAGCATTTAGTAGTATAGTTTAGTAGTCGACCTCTGCTGGTTAGAAGAAGAAATGCAATCTGTATATTTTTTTCAAATAGATTTAAACTGTCCATAACGATCTCGTTAGTAGTAGAGAGCTCGACACTGTGGTTCAGGAAGTAAAAATCCTGTTCATTTCCTCCATGGTGGATTTGATTTAGGGATGATGTCATAACCACCATGTTTTCCTCACCTCAGGTTGTAAATTATGTACACAGTCTTGTCCCTTCGTCATTCTCTCAGTTCTTAACGCTGTTTTGGTGCCGAATCGAATGTTTGAACGGGGAAATTTACTTACGGAACCAGAGCGGCTGAAAAAGTTGCCGGTCCCAGTTGAGCTCTGTTATGAGAACTTTAGTTGTAGTGTTATAGAAATATTCACCTTGTGATGAAACTCTGTACTCGCCTCCATCAGTTTCTTCTCCTGCTCTGTGAACTGACAAATAAAAAAGAATTACACAATACCTGAACGAGATTGTTTTAAGAGTTGTTTCTTTGGCAACAGGAGTTTCTGGGTGGAGCCTTTATGGGAGTACTGAGTTTAGGGCATGTAGTTAAGCACAGAAACAGGAAGTGGTTAGAGATCCCAGACTGACGTCAAACAGCTCAATGGAACGGTAACAAAGGTCAATGTGTGATGTCATAAGGTGGATATTACTTTGGACTGAGCTGTCTGAGAGTTTGTTAAAGTGAAATGAGACATTCAAAGATGCAGCAGTGTTCTTCTTTTACATCACTGAGACTACAGGGAGACACCTCAGTACACACTCCTTAGTACACACTCCTCAGTACACACTCCTCAGTACACACTCCTCAGTACACACTCCTTAGTACACACTACTTAGTACACACTCCTAGGTACACTACTTAGTACACACTCAGTACACACTCCTTAGTACACACACCTTAGTCCACACTCCTCAGTCCACACTCTTTAGTACAAACTCTTTAGTACACACTCTTTAGTACACACCATGTCAGAGATCCTGCTGCTCTCCAGGTTAATGTCCAGTTTGGATTCTGCTCTGACTTTCTTACTCTCCTCCTGAACAAAAACATCCACAAACACGTCAGACTGAATCTTTACGACACAAAGTCAAGTTTCTATTCAAATGTTTTCTATATCAAAGCTGCTCACCTTGATTCTGTTCTGCAGCTGCTCCAACTCTCGCTTCATTTTCTACGACACGAAACGTTCAGACAGAGAGAGAAAGAAGTATTAAGATCCTTCACTTCACTTAAAGTTACAACGTAAACAGTATCGACTACAGTCCTTCATTTAAACCCCACGTCACTAAACGTTTTACATCTTTAGTTTTAACATTAAGTTTAGATTCTCTCTGACATTATTTAATACTAATGCACTGCGGTTCAGCGGTTCCCAACATAAGGGTCGGGGCCCCTTCAAAGGGTCGTCAATCATTAGTTTCCAGTTTCTGTGGTTTCTAATCTTTTTGTTTGGATATTGATCTTTAAAAATCTGGATCCTCTGGACTTTCATTTAATCGTTGTTGGTGGATATCGACCCTGCAGTCGTACCATGTTCTCCGATCGCAGGTTTGCGAAATCGCTCTTCTCCAGGATCACCATGTCCTTCCTGATGGAGTCCAGGTGAGCTACGATCTGCTGCAATGCGATTTCCTCAAACACAAACACACAAATAGAGACTAGTGAGACTTTGAAATTCTATGTAACTGCCAGTATGACTACAGATGCACACTGAGGGAGCACGGCTTTCTGATTCCCAAACACACATAAAGGGTTAAATGTTCCTCTAATTGCGCTGCAGAGCAAACTGCGTCTCTGCTGTATTCAAACGATCCATTATTCAGCCAAGTGTTTCCCGCACATAGACTTTACCTGGCGAGTTTTTATAAGAGATGTGACGCTCAAACTTTCCAGAGATCAGGAAAACAATTCCACCTCTGTGTGCCTTCAAAATAAAAGCTCCGTAAATAAAGTCTGTAAATATGACTCTGACATGACTGTATTAATATAACCAGGTGTGAAATCAGTCAGTGGCTCCACACTTCATCGACATGTGTGGAGACTCTCTGGAGCCGTTACCATGACGACGTCGTGAGTGTTGTTTTTGAGTCGTCCTGTCTGGCTCAGAGAGGCAGCTTTGTTTGAAACTTATCTCACATGTTTAGAGAGTGTCCTCTTGATAAAAGTTCTCCCCTCCCCTTCACATGGGCAGAGTCATTATATCCTCTGTTATTATACTTTCTTGAATAAATGTATAAAATAATTTTAAAAAGCATTGTACCTGATGAGCTTTGGTCACCATGTCTTTATAGACGATGTCCATGTTGGCCGTCGTCAAGGTAACGAGAGCGGAGACGATCAGCTCGGCCTGACGCTTTGAGAAACCTGACCACGACAACAAACAGACTTCATATTTTTTGATAATTTTATTATTTTTAAACATTGCTAAAAAATGTTGATTCATCCAGGGGTATTCTTAAATATTTTTTTCAGGTTAATATATATGTATGGGAGGGGGGCGTCGTTTTTGTGGTTCATTTTTAACAAATGTTTCATGTCATGTACGTCTTTGTAACCTGCTACTGGATGCTTTGAAATTCCCTCGGATGAATAAAGTATCTATCTAATAAATTAACATACACTCAGAGATGTGGGAGGTGTTCTGCTGTCTGATCTTTACTGCTGATCACACATACGGCTGTCAAACTATTAAAAAATATCTTAATCGTGATTATCGCATGTTTGAAATTTCATTATTTCACATTTAAAAATAAATCACAATTCTCTCACCGCTGCTCTCCAGCTCCGTCGCCATGGTGTGAGAGTCAAACGTGAGCTTTCTCTGCTCCAGAGGCATCAGCTCCACTTTCCTCATGTCAAAGGTCGCTGAGGGCGCCGTCATGTGGACATCTAACACACACACACACACACACACACACACACACACACACACACACACACACACACAGAAGAAAACACAAAAAAAACGTTTACAAGTTAGTCGGTTGATCTTCATTAAAATATGAAATTGTTTAGGAAAAAAAGCTCAAAGTTCAAAAGTCTGAGCATTGAAATGATATTAAACGTATTAAGCAGAATGACATGTTTATAATATTATTGTTTTATAATTATTGGTTCAATAGGACTTTGTCCTGTCCTCCTTCATGGTTTGTGAATGTCCCTGCAAATGATCTATCATCTAGCTTTATAATATCTCAAGATAAAAAAACAAGGTTTTCTTGGAATAACAACTATTGAGTAATTATCTCGTTATCACAGGGAAACCAGCGTAGTTAGAAAATGACAGAAATGAGTCAACGGTTGAAAAAACAACCAGAGATTACTCGTTATCACGGGAAAGTGAGGTGAAATCAGATGTCTGGATGTGTGTTTCTTTAGGGCTTCTGTAGTAATCATCAATCAGCTTCATTTCATTGTGTGTGTGTTTGTGTGCACATTCAGGCTCCCCCTGCATGAGTCAGGGTCCTTGGGGGGCCACCCGAGTCCAGAGAGTCTGGACCCGCCCCTGATCCAGAGCGCAGTGAGAAAGTAAACAAACCTGTCAGAGTGGGCTTCCGTTAGTATGACGTCACTTGTTTGAGAGAGCCGGTGACAACGAGGTCAGAGACAGAACGTACCTGAGGGGTTGTTTAACTCACCTCTGCGTGTTCCGACCCTCCGCAGCAGGTAACAGCGCCGCAGCAGCATGTTCATCCCGGAAGCTGCTGCGTCTATGAGTTTAACAAACTTTACCGAAACACTAAAGCGACCCGGACAACCGTGAAAACACTTTTAGAGAAAGGACGCAGACCGGAAACGACTCGAGAAGAAAAGTAAAGTAGTCCGTCCTGCTGCTGCTCCTCTGAACAGTAACGTCCTGCTGCTGCGTTCAAAGACCGCAGGACCTCTGAGACTCACTGAGATCGTCGAGTGTGTGACAGCGAAAGACATTTCTACATGTAAAATATACAAATCACAATAATTAAATGAATACCGATACTATTTAAGAATTAAAACTCCCTAATACTGTTGTTTTAAGTTGATATGTCGGTTTGTTCACTAAATCTCTTCCCTGTTTTCCCCAGTCTTGTTTCTCTCACCGAGCTGTCAATAAAGTTTTGGATACAAAATCAACATCGTCACTGTCATGGCGGCGCCCGTGATGGACAGTTGGAGCTGGTTTCCAGCGTTAGCACTGGGAGTTTCTTTCCTGAAATGTCTGTTTATCAGCGCCTAGTGAGTGGGGATATATTTTATGTGACATAGTTTCATTGAGCAGTTGCGCTTCGAGACGATTGTTTTATTTAAAAGGGGATAATTTAGCATCTGTTAGCATCCGGCTAACAGACTGAAAAGCTAACGTTAGCTAGAAAAGACAACTTTAAACTCAATAATAAAGATGTTTAAGCGTCGTTTTCAGGATAAATGTCAGAGATACCAAACCGTGTTTATTTGTTTGTTATTTTCTATTTATATAACAAGGCGAGGATTAAGTCGACGTGTTATTATGTCCCGGCTCATACAACCTATGTTCCGCTAGATGGCGCCGTTCCTTAAAAGACTCTATAAAGAGCTGATTTGTGAACTAAAATACCCCACAACAATTCTAAATTAATTAAAGCTTCAATCATTAAGATATTTACTGAATTAAATTATATAATTTTATAATCAGAAATTATTTAATTTACATAGTTATTCAATAAATATGGACGACACACCTGCTAAGATGAACACGTTCATATGCCAGATTGTAGATACAAGCTGATTTCCATCTGTAGGCCTTTGGCAGGTTGGTGGTTCACATGTTTCTAAATTTACATAAAACCACAATAAGCATGTTACATGCATTAAAAAAACTACATAAAAAAATATGTTTAGTTGAAGTGCTCTGACTCCTAGTGTTTAAAATGGGTACTGCAGTCTAAATTCTAAACATTGTAGAGAGCTGTCTCCCCCCCTCCTCTCTAGAGTTGATGTTCACACAGGTTGCCATGTGGTGAACACTGAAGCTTCAGTGTTTATCCAGCGCTGCATCGGTCTGTAAACCTTTCTGTGTTCTAACCTCTCTCCATTTTTCAAAAGCATCTCCAATATTGATCCTAGTTTGAGCACGTTTCTGCTCGTGGAGCTTATTAGAAACATGCAGAGGCTTTTTAGGTCGGGTACAATCACTTCTATCTGAACCACTTCTCTTGTCCGCTTCCATCACTGCAACACCTGTTGGTTTGACCTGATAACTGCTCTCATATCTGGCAAACCGAGGGGCGTCCAAAACGAAGTGCCTTAAAACCGTCTACCTTCTCTGGTCCAAACAAATCCAGAGCATTCAGGACCAGAATCTAAAGTTAGAAGGAGGACATACTGGCTGCTGCATTGTTGTCTGAGAAGACAACACTTCAACATAGCATGTTTCCTTAATGTTTGATCATATAGTAAGGTCACTTTATCATTTACCTCACTACACATCTCACTGATTGGACCTTTAAAATAAAAGAAGCATTAACGCCTCAGTAAATAGTAAAGAGTTATTATTTAGATGATAAAAACAAAAATGCAGGAAACCGCATCATTAAATAATGATTATGCGATAATAATAATAAGTTTGATAATATTTGATACGTCTCATAAAGAAATCTTCACAGAGTTCTTTCTCTCGTTACTCTTGTGAATACGTGAATCTACGTTTGTGTGGCATTTTGTTGGATGGGGTCTGAGTTTGTTTCTCTCCGTCAGTCATTCCACAGACTTCGAGGTGCACAGGAACTGGTTGGCCATCACGCACAGCCTGCCCGTGTCCAGGTGGTACCACGAGGTCGGTATAACACACAACACTAGGTTATAATAGGTTAGGATTGTTTATTAGAGGCAGGACGGGATAGAGTCAGAAACCAGGAAGAGAGAGGGGTAGAGGAGCCACAGGTCAGACTTGAACCCGGGCTGCACCGCCTGGAGGACTACAGCATCCGAACATGGGGCACTAACCACTAGGCTACCTACACACGCTTTTACAGTATTTCTGTCTCAGCAGACCTGTTCAGCACGCCGTTTCAAGTTGTGATATTTACGCCCCTGTGACGCTTCACCTTCAGTCTGAATGTCGTGGAGGCGTAACGGGGGGACGAAGTGACCCCCGCTCTGTGCCGTCTTCAGAGGTCGTAACAGGCGTTACAGAGGAGAGACGGGATCAGCTGAGCCAGCGGGGGAGAACAGCACTGTGTGTGTGTGCACATCTGACTGTGTGTATATGTGGAGCTCCCGCTGTTCCGTGCTTACTCAACTCCGTAACGCAATTAGACCTCATAGACTGGGACGCCAATATTACACCGTCACAGAATCAATATGAACGTACAAAGACGAGATGAGGGCGGGGCTTAGTGACGGCACATTTACTGAATCGCAGTCTGAAAAGAGTGAAAGAGTAAAAAAGACACTTTCACTTCTGCAGCTCATCAAAATATCAACTGAGATGAGGCGCCGGCAGCCTAGTGGTCAGTGTGCACGCCCCATTGTACATGGGGTACATGTGGTCCACCGGGTTCAAGTCCGACCTGTGGCTCCTTTCCCACTCTCTCTCTCTTTGATTTCTGACTCTATCCACTGTCCTGTCCCTTCAACGATGATGCTTCAGTTTATTAACCGACGTCTTCCTCGTCCCTGCAGAACACCTCAGAGTGGACTCTGGACTACCCGCCGCTGTTCGCCGTGTTCGAGTTCGGTCTGTCCCACGTGGCTCGACACTTTGACAGAAACATGCTGCAGGTGGAGAATCTGAACTATGCCAGCCCGCCCACCGTCCTCTTCCAGAGACTGTCGGTCATTTTTACTGACCTGGTTTTTATCTACGCTGCCAAAGAGTGAGTACAGAGTTCAAACACAACCGTCAGTTCCAGAGAGAGAGAGTGAGAGAGAGAGAGATAGAAATTTAGAGCAGTTTAAAGGTCACATTTCCTGCTAAACACACTTCACCATGTTTCTCTAACATTAACATGTGTCTCTAGTCTGTCTTCAAACCCCCTAATGATGAGAAAAGTCCATCCTCTCCGTCTTTTGCCTGCTCCACTTTTCAGAAAATGTGTGCTCAAACAGGCTGTTTGGAGATTTTCCCTTCATGACATCACAAAGGGCAGTAACCCCTCCCTCAGGTGGGTGACACTCCCACAGTTAGGTGTTTGTTCTGCACTCTGAGTCTGCTTTCTCACCGTAAACAATAGGAGCCAGAGACACCCAAGCCCTTCCAGAGAGGGGGCGTGGTCAGACACAGCTCATTTACATTTAAAGGTACAGACACAGAAACAGCCTGTTCTGAGCAGGGCTGAAATAGCCCCCTCCAGGTGCTGCAGGTGTGCAGATGTTGTTTCCATCAGCTCGGTCCTGATTGGCTCTGTTCCCCCCCCTCCAGGTGCTGCAGGTGTGTTCAGGAGCAGAAAGGTTCTCGGGATGTTTTGAATCGACCCTCCTTCGTCCTCGCCGTTCTTCTTCTCTGGAACTTCGGCCTCCTCATCGTCGACCGTATCCTTCAGCTGGGACTCAAAACGCAGACAGAAACAGAGACAGAAGGAGAAGACGACACGACTCACTAAATCTAGATTTTTAAATTAAAAGAACCATCACATATTCAACAGGTTCTCACAGAGTTTGGTGAGAATATCTGTCTGTAAATCTCATGTTCTGTTTTTAGCTCCTCATCATATTTGATACTCTTTTTGATCCCACGTGTTGTCAAACGGTCCATCCCTCCATTTTCTTCCACTTGTCCGAGGTCGAGTCACAGTGACAACAGGTGAAGTAAGTAACCCAGACTAGCCTCTCCCCATTAATGTTTTCCCACTAATGTAATGCCTCTGAGGCCCAGGCCAGATGGGATATATAATCCCTCCAGGGAACTCTGGGTCTATCCGAGGTCTCCTCCCAGTAGGACGTGTCCTGAAAACCAGCTCAGCTGACTCCTTTCGATATGAAGGAGTAACTGCTCTACTCCGAGCTCCCCCCGATTGTCTAAGCTCCTCCCCCTCTCCCTAAGTTGAGCCCAGACCTCCAGAGGAAACTCATTACAGCCGCTTGTATCAGCGATCTTATTCTTTCCGTCACTACCGTTATAAAACAATACAATCTGTTATTTTAATGATCGATGGCATCAAATGAAAAGATTCTAAATAACAAAACAACAACATGTAAACGGTAAGCTCTGCAGACGTGAACGTCAAACCGTCCTCCCATATCAGAGAGCAAATGAACCTTCAATGGTCACGGTGAACTCAATGAACTTCCTTCACTCTGTCTCAGATCTTCACTTCCAGTATAACGGCTTCCTGTTTGGCATCCTGCTGCTGTCGGTGTCTAAACACCTGCAGGTACGAGCTCACCTGTATCTGATCGTGTCGTATTTAAACACTTCATCAAACTTCAAAGGCTTTCTAAATGTGTCAGTTATTTGTGTGTTTCAGTCTCAGCACCTGCAGGGGGCGCTGCTGTTTTCCATCCTGCTCAACCTGAAGCACATCTACCTGTACGTGGCTCCGGCGTACGGCGTCTACCTGCTGAGGAGCTTCTGCTTCAGTCAGGACAACAAAGGTACGACACTCACCTGAGCCCTGACGCTTCAACGACTACAAAGGGAGCAGACATAGACCGTCTGTCGGTCCGACGTAGAGATCTGAGGGAGGGGGGGGGGGGTGTGCCTTTAATGTAGAGACAGGACAGGGTCTGAAATTGGAGAGAGAGAGAGATGCAGGAAAGGAGCCGCAGGTCGGATTCAAACCGGGGCCTCTGCTTGTGACCACATTTCCCCGCACATGGGGTGTGCACTAACTACCACCTAGCACCCGACCAAGTAATGTTTTTTAATCTCTAAAAAAACAGCCATCCTCTCTATAGTAAACAAAAACGTTGCTAACGTGTTTGAGTAATAACGTTTCAGTACTGACTGTCTCTGCTGCAGAAACTCCAATCCGTGCATCCATCACATCCAGACTCAATTTCTGCAAAAGAATCCTTCAGTCCTCAATAAACTCCAAACGACCAGAACTCTGCTGCACGCCTTCTCACCCAGACCCGCCCGCTCCCGTGAACACATCACCCGTGTCCTGCCATGTCTCATCTGGCGCCCCGCCCTGTTCTGCATCCAATTGTTCTGTTAGTTCTGACTATGTTATCTTGTTTGTTTTTGTTCAGACGGCTCGATCAGGTGGAGGAGTTTCAGTCCGCTGCGTCTGCTGGCTCTGGGCGCCATTGTGGTCTCTGTATGCGCTCTGTCTTTTGGCCCCTTCATCGCCATGGTGAGCGACGGCGTCTCCCTCCACCCACACTCACTCACTCACAGACGGAGAAGAATGTCACAAACATCAGAACAACACACACAGTTCAGTCTGCAGATACAGGGTGTGTGTGCAGGAATGGTGCAGAGGATTGTGGGAAGGCACACCTGAGAGACCTGTTAACAAAAGAGGAAGTATCTCTTTAAATCTGAGCGTTTCGATGTTGAAGCTTCTTTCCTGCCGGAGTCACAGATCCACTGACGGGAGCTGTGGATGTGTTGTTCAGTTTGTCTCAGAGGATTTCTTGTAACTTAAATCTGGTTTTGTGTTGATTTCAGGGTCAGCTCCCTCAAGTCCTGTCCCGTCTCTTCCCCTTTAAGAGGGGCCTCTGTCACGCCTACTGGGCCCCCAACATCTGGGCCCTCTACAACATCCTGGACAAGATCCTGGCGATGCTCGGTGAGTCCCCGCCCCCTCAGATTGCCCTCGTCCAATCAGCTGACGGGATGTTTTACTTAAGTTTTTGTGTGTTCTTTTATAAATGATCCATCAGGTGTTCGTCTGAAGCTGCTGCAGGAGGCGGAGCTTCCTCGAGCCTCCATGACGGGCGGCTTGGTTCAAGAGTTTCAGCACTCGGTCCTCCCCTCCATCTCGCCGTCCATCACACTCGTCTGCACTCTGCTGTCCGTCCTGGTGAGACACGTTGAGCTGCGACTCAACCGTCTGAATCCATTCATTAATATCAGATCTTACTGTGTCGCTTCACTTCATCCAATTAACTATTTTCAAAAAGAACAACGTCACCGTCTTTTTTAAAAGTGCAGGAGAGTGCAGAAAAGACGCCATTTGAAGTGCATTAAAAACTCAGTGTAGAGCAGACGGTCTTAGGTCGTAAGGGGGCGGTTCAGAAACACAACCAGGTGCAGAAAAGAACCGAAGCAGACTTCTGCTGAGAACAAGACAGAGAAGAATTAAAAATTAAAAACACGCCACACAATGCTGCAGAGTGAGAGGGGGAAACACGCCACAGCCTTTTTCCATCTGAGAAACAGCGCCCGCCTCCGCCCACCCCTCTCCTCGAGACCCTCACAAACTACAACATATCCAGAACCCTGCTGCTCGCCTAATCAACACACTCCTGCACCCGTGACCCCATCACCCCCGTCCCACATAACCTCCAATGGCTCCCCGTCCTGCAGCGTATCCCCCAAAAAAGATGGGACACGCAGTCGAGTCCGCGTCTGCTCATCAAACACAACACAACACAGAGAACATGAAAGCTACTTTGTGTTTTATTTTGAGTCATGTTAGTCAGATACAGACAGAACACTCCCGGATTTCTTCATAATGAAGGCTGTCAGCGTTGTGTACCTCCGTGCCTGTGCTCGTGCATGAAGTGTACTGTGCCGAAGCACACCTCTCTGAAGCGTGCCAGGTGGAGTGATCACACTGGTCAAACGAAATGGGCTTTAGGGGTGCAGAGTGCTTATAGGCACGGTACAGATTGCCAGTGTGATCACGCCCTGATTGCCTGTTACATTGGCCTAGCCTCTGCTGCTGGTATGCTGCGTGCGCTCCTACGCATTGCACTTATCATGCCCCCCCCCCCCCCCCAAAAAAAAAGAAATAATAATCCTCGCTTCTCGAAAAATGCAAAATTTAAGTCCTAAAAGTAAAGTCATTTCAAGTCATCTGTCTCAAGTTCAAGTCAAGTCTTTTGTCACTGTCAGTCAAGCAAGTCTCAAGTCCTCAAATGTGCGTCATGTGACTCGAGTCCCCCACCTCTGCAGGATTAACCACCGGTCTTGGCTCCTGGGGGGACAGGGCCTCCTCTATTTCCGCTCACTCCAGAAACCATCAGAGACCCACACACACACACACACACACACACACACACACACACACACACACACACACACACACTCTCCACCTTCATGAAATCCCTAAAGACTCCCTTCTTCTACATTGCCTACAGCCACTAACTCTGTCCTCCTCCTTCAATGTTTTCTTTTCTTTGTTCAGCGTCTTTGAGTGTTCAGAGCAGCGTTATAAAAGTCTAATTTATTATTATTGATATTATTAGTTTGGATGACCGTACATTCAGAGGAAAACACAGTAAAGAAATGCAGTGACTAACTCCGACTCGTGTTCTGCAGCCGGCTGCGGCGTCCATCTGGCGGCGTCCCCGTGGTGCTCGGGGTTTCCTGCGCTGCCTGCTGCTCTGCGCTCTCGGCTCCTTCATGTTCGGCTGGCACGTCCACGAGAAGGCCATCCTCCTCGCCATCCTGCCACTCAGGTCAGAATCACAGACACAGACTCAGGTGTTCTCTCCCCTCAGACCGCTCTTTCAGAACGCAGTATGAGCTTCTGGCACCCGGAGGCTGTAACTGCTGTGACCCCGCCTCCTGTGATGTCACATGTATACCCTGTCTTCTCTCTCCACCATCGTTCTTTGAATCAGTAATCAGTAATCAGTCATTTTTGTCCGTCTCTCTTCCTGCAGCATCCTGGCGGTGGAGAGCAGAGAGGATGCTGGGATCTTCTTGATCCTGAGCACCACGGGTCATTACTCCCTGTTCCCGCTGATCTTCACCCCCGCAGGTAAACACCTGACAGACAGGACTGAGCCTGCTCACTTTGGTCGACAGGCTTCATAGATAAATATATTTAGATTATTTTTAACTGATCAAATTCAGATTCAAATCTGACCTCTAAAAAGATTTTAAAGCAGTGAGTTTAAACCCATTTCAAGTTATTTAGGGTCACGATACCAGATTTTTAATCTTTAAAGGAGCAATATATAACTCTGACCCCTAGTGTTTAAAATGGGTACTGCAGTCCAAATTCTAAACATTGGCCCTTTCCGAACAGCCACAGTTCAGTAGGCAGTACGTACTTTTCAGTAGGGAGTTTCAGTAGACTGAACTTTCGTGGTCATTCAGTATGCATCTTTTGGGTCCACCTCAGTATACTGAACATTTCAGTATGGATACTAACTTCCGGGTTTTATGCAGTATGGATCGGATGCATCCTTTCAGGGAATGAATTGTATTTTAACTCCCACAATGCTGTGCGAAATTAAACGTAAATCGTCACGTCACGTGCGCCTCCAAATCAAAACAAACGAGCGTGGATTAATTGAATCAATTTTTAATCTAGAGTTAAAGTCCCGACTGAAATCACTACTTTTAATTAACAACAGAAAATAAAACAAATGTCTGCATTATTATAAAACCTTTCCCCCTCTATTTAAATAATGATTTTTTAAATGCGTCTTTATTGGTTTATTTTATATTCTGTATATTACTGTCTTTCATTTGTACTTTCCTTTATGACCTGTATGTTATTTAGTTA
Source organism: Labrus mixtus (assembly GCF_963584025.1). NCBI lineage: Eukaryota > Metazoa > Chordata > Actinopteri > Labriformes > Labridae > Labrus > Labrus mixtus. Next base: position 21,950,052 of record NC_083625.1, on the reverse strand, counting down.
TTTAATCTGCCTTTTACTTGTGATATTGTTTTTTGTTTACCTGACTGTATATGCACATTACTCTTCTTGAATAAAGCTAAACAAAATTAAACGGGTGGATGCAGCCGGTTCGGGTAACGTAAATGACGTCACTTCCATACTGAATGACTCAGACAAAGTAGTAACAAATATCTGCATACTGAATAGTAGGTACTAACAGTATGCAGCACGGATAGTAGGTACTGCCTACTGACAGATTGAGTAGGTACTTGGCAATTCGGATACAGCCATTGTAGATGAGCTGTCTCCCCCCTCCTCTCTAGAGTTGATGCTCACACAGGTTGCCATGTGGTGAACACTGAAGCTTCAGTGTTTATCCAGCTCTGCATCGGTCTGTAAACCTTTCTGTGTTCTAACCTCTCTCCATTTTTCAAAAGCATCTCCAATATTGATCCTAGTTTGAGCACGTTTCTGCTCGTGCAGCTTATTAGAAACATGCAAATAGGTCTGATTAGCTCATGTTTCAATCGACACACACTGTACGGGGGGTGAATGTTTTGATGACTCATCAGTTTTGATTTGATGAAGGATAAGAGTTATTCACAATAAGGCGTGTAGCTGACCTGATTGACAGGCGGGCGCGGTGTAACGGTTTGTCAGGAGGTTTAAAACCCGCCTCAGCTCCAGCACTCATCCTGTCGTTAGGTTGACTGAAAGTTAGACTGAGACAGCATTTCCAGCATGGAGACCGCAATCGATGGGACTCCAGTGCACCCTGCAGGAACAGACGGGTGACGTCCCTCAGGCTTCACCCGATTCATATTTACAATCTGTGGTTATGAACACTCAAACAATGTTGATTTTTGTTGTTGACTTTGTGTTGCAGAGTTGCCCATCAAAGTTGCGTTGATGCTGATGTTTGTGATCTTCTCTTTCATCGCCCTGACGAAGCTTCACAGCAACAGGTAAACACACAACAATATCCATGTCTGTTTGGATACCATGGCAACAAGAAACAGAATTTCTAGTCACCAAATGTTGAAACAAATGTAAAGTCAAACTGTTCCTTCATCAGCCTATACACACACACACACACACACACACACACACACACTCACACACACACTCACACACTCACTCACTCACACACACTCACACACTCACTCACACACACTCACACACACTCACACACACACACACACACACACACACACACTCACACACACACCATCCTGCTGCACACTGCGTCACTACACAAAATATAGATTTATCCGCTGCGTTATTTCCTGAGCATGTTGGTCAGTAACATGACTGTACAGACTGTAGATGTTTGGCCTGCTAAACAATGACTCCATTATCCAGAATGCTTTGTTTTGAATGCTTTGTTTTCCTAATCATATCGCTGACTCTTCGCTCTCAGCGGAGTGGCCTCTCTCCTTCATCCTCTGGAGTCCGTCTACCTGCTGGGACTGATCCCAGTCGCCATCGCATGTGAGGTTATCTTCCCTCTGTCGCCGTGGCAACAGAAGCTGCCCTTCCTACCCCTGCTGGTGACCTCGGTGTACTGCTCGATGGGTGTGTGTTACTCCTTCCTGCGTTTGTACATCAGCCTGCTGAGGGAGGAGGAGAGACCCAAACAGGCGTGAGCCGCTGTCCCGTACTGAACCTGAGAGGTCAGATCCCCAGACTCACCTGCAGCTCACCTGTCCTCCTGCACACACACCAGACCTCAGACAGTGACTGCACACTGTGCGGACCAATCAGGACAAAGGGACCACCGTGTTTACAAAAACTGTCCAACAACTGTGTCGTTGTTTACCGGCTGGATTTTCAGTTTCTTCTTCTTTGTGTCAACCAACACAGACCTGTGACATCACTTCCTGCCGTCAGAGAAGGCGTGGGATCTCTGGGAACAGATTAGTTTTGCACTACGCCGGTTAAAAAAACACAGAAAATGTGAGTTACGAAGAGAAGGGGGGGGGGGCTGAACCTGAACCATGATGTGGAACTTTAAATCCTGAATTTATCCTCAGTCGTGTACAGATTTAAAGTTTAAAGACTGCAGAGACGTGGAAGGGAAATTCTGTTTCTTTTTTTAAAAATCTGGACCCATTTTTTTTACATTCCATAAAAATGACTGCAAAGTTTCTGAATGTCTCCAGAAGGTTTGTTGATCCTGCAGCGGGGTTTGGATTCATTTCTACATTTAAAATTCTGGTACAGCTTTAAATGTGTCGCCCCACCCTCAAAGTTTGTTGTGATGATGTCACAGTCTGAAGCGTTTCATAAGATGGGTTAAAAAATGTCTTTTAAATCAAATTAAACTGCAAACAGCCGCTGATGTGTTCTCTGACTGACACCCGTCCTCTTCTCTTTCACCTCCTCCTCGTGAAGAAATGTGACGCCGTCAAAACAAACCTGTGTCTGTGCGATGGCGCAGACAGAGCAGCTCATTTTCTCTGTCAGCGTTGTGCGATCGTTACTCATCAGCTCTTAACTGGATCCTCATGTCGCTGTGACAGAAAACACTCACACAGGTCTGCTCTTGTTCAAATCTGAGAACGGCTCCAAGAGGCTGAAACGTTTGTGACGAAGTCTGCGGATATGAAATGA
>NC_083625.1:21762460-21942460 GCF_963584025.1 Labrus mixtus | reverse complement strand
TCATAAACAAGTTAATCATGATTAACTCAGTTAATAAATTAACGCATTAATTATCTTTGATCTTTATTAATCTCATGCTATTTTGTCCCTTTAATCGCACCGTAGACGAGCGTCCTCAGTGTCTCCTATAGTACTTGAAATCGGTCTTGGTCTCAAAACTGGTCTGGAGACCACTTTTGTAGGTCTCAGTTGGAATCGAAAGCATTTTTACTCGGTCTTGTCTCGGTCTCAGACTGGGCTGACTCTGGATTTTAAATCAAAACCGGTCAAGACCACCACTGATCGACTATGTCTCCATGTCATCACTGCGATTAGAAAGAAAACGCCTCTTTTTAAAAGAATAAATAACTTCAATTAATTTGTAGTTTGATTTTTATCCTCCGGTTATGGACACAACCTTCCCGGTGTTACGGTCTAAGTGAGTGACACGCCCCCTAAACACAGGATGAGGATGTTTCGGGGATATTTATGGTCTTGGTCTGGACTCGGTCTGTTCTCTAAATGTCTCGGTCTTGGTTAGTGTGACTACAACACCAGTGTCTCCCTGTAGTCTCAGTGATGTAAAAAAGGACCCTGCTGTATTTTTGAACGTCTCATTTCACTTTGAAGCCTGACCATGTTTAACACGTAACATCCAGTCCACACAACCTGATTGGTTCGTTGAGTCGTCGTCCACTTCTCCTCATGCTGAACGACAGAACATTCAGGTCAACATGAATAACGGCAGAAACAGATTAAGGATGTTAAATTAGATTTTAATTATTACTTCAAGGCAGCGTGAAGATGTGTTCAGAAAATGAGCATTTTAAAGACCCTGGAAAACACGAGTCCTCAGAAAGACTGTTTTATGATTTTAGGTTCATCATAAAGTTTCCTTCTTAACATTTGTCAGATTTCAACATTTCCGTACGTTGGCTGTGAAGTGGGCGGGGTTAGCTCTGAGATCTTTTACACAATCAAATTTAAACCAATAATGAAAACATACACGTGTTCCGCCCAATCAGGTTCAACTAAACTACTCGTCTTCATGCTCGTGTGCGTCCCGGCTCAGCATCACCATCACCATTGTTTTTTTTAAATTTCTGGACGTTCATTTTCGCGTCGGGTTCATCGTGCTGAGACAACATCAACGAGCTTCATGTTCTGAACACCCCCCCCCCCCCCCCCCCCCCGTTTGACGACCACAGAGCGTTAGACACTCGATGTCTTCAAAGATAAAACTCTACCCAAACATTAAAAACACTTGAAGCATAAACTTTCATTCAGTCTCTCAGGAAGGGACGCCACAGGAGCAGCCAGGTCCTGGATCGGTCCGGTTTGATCCGGTTTGGTCCTAAAGCAGTACGCAGGGCTTCTTGGTGGCGGCAGGCTGCGGGTTGAGGAAGGCTCTCACAGCCTCGGCGAACACGTCCTTGATGCCGTCCTGGTTGAGGGCAGAGCACTCGAGGTAGCGGACGGCTTGGATCTGGCGTGCTAGGGCGGCGCCCTGCTGGTGGGTGACGGGTGTCTGGTTCGTCTCCTTCAGTTTCCTCTGAGTTTCCCCGTCGTTCCGGAGGTCGCTCTTTGTGCCAACCAGCATGATGGGAACACCAGGACAGTGATGGTACACCTGAGGAGGAGGGGGAGGGGCCAGGTGAATAAATATAAAAGAACCATCAACATGTCAGCTTCTTTAAAGAGTGAGAGTTGTGTTGCTAGGCGGACTTTGACCTCTGACCTCTGGATGCCACTTGTGTTTGACGTTCTCGTAGGAGGCGGGGCTTGAGATGGAGAAGCAGATGATGAAGACGTTGGTCTGAGGGTACGACAGCGTCCTCAGCCGGTCGTACTCCTCCTGACCCGCCGTGTCCCACAGGTTCAGACTGATGGTCCTGCCGTCCACTGTCACCTGAATGCACCACGCACACACAGGTAAACACATTTATAGAGCAGAATGAAACACACACACACACACACACACACACACACACACACACACACACACACACACACACACACACACACACACACACACACACACACACACACACACACACACACACACACACACACACACACACACCTGGCTGCTGTAGTTGTCGAACACGGTGGGGATGTACTCTTTGGGAAACGCTCCGGTGGTGTAGGAGATGAGGAGGCAGGTCTTCCCCACAGCACCGTCACCCACAACCACGCACTTTATAGTCTGCATGATGACCTCTGACCTCTGAGCCTGCAGCAACCTTAAAAAACAAACAATGTTGGAAATTCTATTTAACACGGGGGACTGACTCCCATTCACAGTCAGCATCTAGTGGCCAGTCGAGGAACTGCAGCTTGCAAATAGTCCTGTTCAGCACGCTGTTTCAAGCCGTGATATTTACGCCCCTGTGACGCTTCTCCTTCAGTCTGAATGTCAGAGGCGTAATGGGGGGACGAAGAGATCCCCCCTCTGTACCGTCTTCAGAGGTCGTAACTAGGGCTGTGGGGGAAAGAGGGAGCACAGCGCTGTGTGTGAGTGTGTGTGTCTGTGTGTGTGCGCATGTCTGACTGTGTGTATGTGGAGCTCCCCCTGGCGCTCTGACAGGCTGGCTCCAGTTTTCAGTCCTGGATGTTCCTGATGTTTTTTTTTGTAATTGTCTGAAAGTTTGTGAAATGTTAAAATACTCTTAAATGATTCTTTAGTGACTCTGGGTTGATTCTGTTGATATGAGAGGTCGCTGATGTCAGGATTCAAATATAGAAAGTCGATCATTTGTACCTTTGCTGATTCTGATTGGTTATCCTCCGGCGGCGGTCAGAGACGCTTCAGTTTCCTACAGTCAACACAGTTTGTTCAGAGACACGTGACGTCCCATCGTCTGTCTGCTGGAGGGGGGGGGGGAGAATTTTACTCCGTCAGTATTTGTGTTTATGGAAATGATCTCTGCAGAAGGAAACGGTCTCCAAACAAAACAGAGATGTTATCACGCACACACACACACACACACACACACACACACACACACACACACACACACCTGGGTGTGTGACTCCTCCCACACATTCAAAACTTTATTTACATTGACGGAGACAGAAAGACAATGTGTGTGCTTGTTTCTCCTCGTGATGGAGAAGATAAGCTCCGCCTCCAGCATTTTGTTTCTCTATGTTTTGGATATTTTGGATTCTTTAAATACACGTTGTTTATAAAAGTTTAGAAGTGGTTTAAAGCCAGGATCAGGTGACCAAGCTCAGGTTCAGAAGCAGCCTGAAGAGAATCAAAAGATGCAGATACACAATGATGGAGGATGAACCCTGACACACACTGGGGTCGTCATGGTACCAGCTTTTAAATGGAGTTAATGAATTAACCTAGGTTGGGGAGCAGGCCTAAAACCTCCAATTACCTGACAAGCCTACTTACACCTGGTCACCTCACCACAGTCCGATTCAACTCGGCACACGCCTCTCCCATCTCTCTCTTGTTCCAGGTACAATCTGGGCTGTAATCAGTTTGAGACTGAGCCCCTACTCTGAGTCTCCCTGCCACCCGATCTCCGATCAACCTCCCACACCAGCCAGACCAGAAGAGAAAGAACACAAAGAGTGAAAATGATCATCAGAACAAACCGGACTCCAGATGTGAGCAAAGAGAGAGACTCAGCCCAGACTCTGGGGACGTCGACCCCACCCTCCCCTCTCTCTCTCTCTCTCTGGGCGGAGGTCGGCTGATCTCACTGCTGCTGGAAGCTTTTACCTCTGATCTCACAGCTTCTCACTTTTCTCCACGTCATTGTGCTCCTTCTTTCTGTAGTAAACTGTGCGTTATAAGAGCTGCCGACACGTTCAGGTCCTCATTCTGCATCTCTGACTGTCAGCTCCTCTCCTGTGCAGACTCAAACAAATGTCACATCAGTCTGTCTCCGTCTCTGTATATGTCAGCTTTCAGTCATTTTGGATTCTAAAAAAGTTACGACTAATGGTGCTCATCTTTGGGACCATTTTTCAGCAGCAGATGGATATGGAGTTAGATCAGTCTCAATATTCACAAATGCACACGGAAGGATTCACAAATGTATTTCAATGCACACACAAATATATTTCATTCTATATAAATGTAAAACAAATAGTCTCAAAAATCCCACACACAAATGACAAACAGTTTGTAAATGCAGAATGAACAGTTTATATATTTGTGGATTTCTATTACATATATACAAAACTATAAATATTTGTGTGTGAATCAGAAATACATTTGTGAATCCTTCTGTGTGCATTTGTGAATATTGATGCTGATCTAACTCCATAGATGGATTCACGTTTGGCCCCACAAAGAAACGTTGAAGTGTTGTAACGTTGTACTTTTGTAACTCAGATGAAGTTGAGGAAAAAGGAAGCTTTCATGAGAAAATGGTGGTTGTGGTTTCATGTTGAAATAAAATTGCTTAAACTAAGAGTCTGTTCAGTGAATGAGGTGAAAAGGTTTCCTCTGATTCCTTTAAAGCTTCCAAAGTTTATTATGAATCAATTATTATCAATAATTATTTATCATTAAACATCAACATCACTTTATGTGCCCGGCTGCAGTTCCTTTAAAGTCCACTAGATGCTTCTGTGGGGACTGACTCACTGCAGGAGAAAGACTCTAGTGGACACTGGAGGAACTGCAGCTGTAAAGTTGGACATTTTAACATGGAGCTCTATGGGGACTGACTCACTGCAGGAGACAGACTCTAGTGGACACTGGAGGAACTGCAGCTGTAAAGTTGGACATTTTAACATGGAGCTCTATGGGGACTGACTCACTGCGGGAGACAGACTCTAGTGGACACTGGAGGAACTACAGGCTTTATTTTCACATTTGTTCGCTTCTTGGCTGAGACTTAAGTGTCAAAAAACAGTTTGGGTCTCTAGAGATCATTTCTCTCTTCAACTGTACGGGCTGAATGTTTCTACAACTCACCTGTTAGCATTATATTAAGGCTTAAAGTGATGTAGAATTAGGGGGCGTGGCCTATTTGAGTGACAGGTGGGAGCTGCTAGTTGTCTGCTAGCTGTCCCCTCAGCTGATTGAGTCCCTGACCTTTGACCTCTGGGCTGTGTTTGTGCTGTTGGAGCCTTTTGGAAATTTTTTCCTGTAAATATCAGACTAATAATCTGTCGCTCTATGAGCTTTAGGGCGCGGTCACACTGGCCATCTGTACCGTGCTGTACTCAAGCACAATTGCCCCCCCGCAGCGCCATTCCCGCGTTGGCTGGCACGGCCCGCGGTCATACTGGCCAGGACTAACCGTGCATAAAAGCACGATTACCTCTTGTACATAACGTCTTAATACAACACATGCACGCTTTATGTTATTATGAAGCGTGCTGAGTTTACAAACAGGCGGACGAGAGAGAGAGAGAGAGAGAACAACACAGAGAGCATGACAGCTACTTTACTGACTTTGGGGCTATTTTTAAGCCATTTTAATCAGACACAGCAATAAATAAATTAAAAAATAAAATAGACGCGCAGCCGAGTCCGCGCGCCCGCACATCGGAGAACAACAGAGAACATGACAGCTACTTTGTGTCTTATATTGTGTCATGTTAGTCAGATACAGCCATGAAACTCTGGATTTCTCCATAATGAAGGCTGTCAGCGTTGTTTACCCGCGTGCTTGTACTCGAGCATGAAGTGTACCGTCCTGAAGCACACCTCTCCGAAGTGTGCCAAAGACAAGGAAGTGTACCGTGCCTGAGCACGATACAGAGCGGTCACACTGGTCAAACGAACTGGACTTTAGCGTACGGATGGCCAGTGAGACCGCACCCTTATTTGACCAACAGACCGTCCAACAAGTCTGAGTCCATGGCGGGCCTTAGTGATTAGACAGCTTCTTTATCTTATCTGCTACGAGTTGTTCACCTACCACCAGCGTCTGCGTCTTTCTACAAGCTCCCTGAGCCTCTGTAGTCTGATAAATAAACTGCGGTCAGCCACCACCACAAATAGCATCGCATTCTTTGGGAAACATGATGGCTAACTGGCTTATTAGCAGCTAATGAATTAGCCACCGATCACACTTTTAAGCTGTATAGCTTAGCATTTGCAAGCTCCTGGTCACTTCTAGTGCTAAAAAAACAGATAGCAACAGGAAAAATTCCAAATATGGGTTTCAAATACAGAGAAGGGGTTAAACTTCTCAGGCGCCCTGCTGGTAATTTCTGTAACTACATCAATATCAGGTCCTTATTCTGCTACCTGTCAGTGACACACACATTCAGAGGCTGATCACTCCCTTCTCTGTCTCACCAAATGAATCCTACTTCATGGATCTGATTTCAGCTCAAACTGTTCAGAGAAGCAACAGATGTGGAAGCAGATCAGACTCAGAGTGTGGACGGCCTGACTGCGCGAGGGAAAAAAACCTTGATAAAAAAAAGAAGAAGACTGGAGGTCAGTGGCCCGCAGCAGCAACACATTGAGTGTGAAAGCAGTCTTCCTCTATGTGTCAAACAAACACTCTTGTTTTAATGACAGTTAATCATTAGCATATAGTTACACATGAATTAGAGGTATGGAAATATGAACATGAGTCATCACACGCAGAGTACACTGGCTCAGTCAGGGGAAATATAGTTCACACGATTTAATGAGCATTTCCACCGAGATCCTGTCGATGAAACTCGACTAATCCTGCAGGTTGTCATTCGTTTAAAACTCCTTTAACCCTTCTTTGATTGGCTGGGAGTGATGCTTCAGAAAAATGTCTTTAAAAGTAAGAACTGGTTCACTTCCAAAAACATGTTTTTCACTTCTGGATCAGGTTCAAATAAAAATCTCCAGGTTTACACCATTGAGTCCAGATTAGAGACGCCCATCAGAGTGGATTGATGTTTTTGGACGTCATGTAGTCGGTCTAAATGTTATTCTATCTTTGTGGGGTTGTCACATAACCAGGATTTTAAACTTTGTTATAATTCTAGTAAAAATCAAACAATATAAACATCTGTTTGGATACCATGGCAACACAAACAGAAGTCCTAGACTCCCCAAACTGAAACCTTTCTTCCTCCTCGCACTGCGTTTAAATTGCACAAATACTTTGGCAACGTTTGGGTACTGACACTGATTCAGACAGTGTCACCTACTCGGGTCTCTGTCTGTTTGTACATGAACGTTTTACTCTACATCACTACGAGATGAGTCCAAGAGGTAGAAGACATCTTAAATGGATGAAACTCAACCGACACACACAACATAATCTTTGTGAAGTTACAACCAGGCTGAGCCCTCCTGGAGACATTAGCTTCACTAAAAACTTTTAAAAGCAGTGTTGATAGTTTATACATCCATCCATTATTTATTTATACCGCTTATCCTGTTCAGGGTTGCAGGGGCCCTGGAGCTGAGCTGTCATTGAGCGAGAGGTGGGGTTACACCCTGAACTGTTCGCCAGTCACTCACAGGGCCGACATACAGAGAGAGACAAACAGCCACACTCAACTACATGTGGATGGCACTGCAGAGAGAGAGAGAGAGAGAGAGAGAGAGAGAGAGAGAGAGAGAGAGAGAGAGGGGCTCTGATGTCTCTGTGGGTTTACTTGTCTCTTTTTCGTCTGTTTTTGAGGAACATAGAAACCTTTAGTTTCGTCCTGTCAGCTGTGTTCTTTTTTTGTCTTTTCATTTAATTTTGCTGCTTTAGGAGGAATCTCCTGACCGACAGAGGAACCGAGCCAGCACGCAGCTGAAGACCTGACGGGAAAGGAAAACTAAAAATGGAGGTTTGAGGTTTCAGAAGGCTCTGTGATTTTTTTTGAATGAATTTCAATAATGAGAAAAAAGCAAATGAGAACAAATACACTTGATTTGCAATCTGAGCGGGTTTTGTATTTTATGGACAAATGAGGTGAGATGTCCATGTACTTAACCCAACCACGGATAAATACCAAGAGTTATTGGTCCAAACCAAAACAACAACATCACCGTATCTTATGTCAAACCAGGGACAAGAATAATGGGCCAAGCCAATGCCAAGCGTCAGGGAACCTCAGGCCAAATCAGGGATATAATATAAAGGAATATTTGACCCCACCAGAGCTAACACACCAAGAACAAACTGGGACAAACCATGGCTAAATCTACATGTACAATGAACACCAACCCAGGGAAAGAAAACATAGAACATTAACCCAATGCAGGGCTAAACACAGAGCCATGTTGGATTAAGAATTAGTGGACCTAACCAGAGCCATCACACCAAAGACTATTGAGACGAACCAAGGCTTAAGACAAAGGAATATACGGCCAAGCTAAGGCTAAACCTCGAGGAACATGAAGCCAAACCAGGGCGTAAATATGAATAAATATAGGGTCAGATGATTGCACATTGGACAAGAAGCATTTCGCTGCACCTGGCTTAAAAACATCAAGGTAATTGCACAATATCAGGGCTGATACACAGAGAAATATTGGTCATGGCAAAAACAACAAAAATGAGTGGGCAAAACCTGGGCTAAAATGCCAAGGCCAAGCCAGAACCAGACATCAATGGAAATTGAGCCAAACCAGGGTGTTTGGGGATAACAGGTCAGAAAGTTGAGCGACTCTTCAGCGTGTGATGCTCTCATGGTGAATGCTACATACCAAACAGTACACATAGAAGAGTCATGTGGCAACACAGAGTCAGGCAGGAGGATGTGTTGAAACCAGTCGTCAGTTTAATCAGATGATTACTGAAGGTGAGAAATGTCACTAAATATACCGCACTGCACACTGCACTGACAAACTGTGACTTCACAGGTCCAGTAAAAATCACTGGGGCAAAGATAGAAGTGGTTCTGTTAACTGGGAGGCATTTGGGGTGGAGATGTATCTTTGTATCTTTATTGTAAAACATATCCTCTAACTCAGAGCATTATTTCCATTTTTGCTCATCTTCACCTTTTCAATGATATCCCCATCTTTCCAAATCTTAACTTAACAGTTCTATTCTTACTGACACGAGAGAGTTCAAAGCTCCTTACAAAAGCAGCATCCCCCCCTCCCCACCCCGGCCCTAACAGTCAGACTCTGCCAGCCAAAGAGGAACTGGTCTGTGTTGAAACCGAAACAGGAAGGGTTTGTCCTTCTCTCTGTTCATCCAGCAGAAACATGAGTGAGGGGCAGGTAACTCAGTCTGCACTTTGAGCCGCACTTTATATCAAGTCAAACTATTTAAATGGATTTTAATTAGCTGAACTTTATTTAGACTGTGTGTGGTTAAAATAAAGACCATCAAAGTCCAGCTCCTGAATCCTGGTTTACAACTGTCTGTCAGGTGTCTGCTGTATGAGGACTCTGCATGTTCTGATTTTAAACTCAACAGAACAGAATCAGACCAAACACTACAACAACCAAGAGCATCAAACCAAACCATGAGAAAGTCTTTGTAAAAGGTTGAAAACATTGGACTGAACCACGGCCAGAACACCAACAAATACATGATGCTGAACGGCTCAAATATGAGTGAACATAAAAGCAGGTCCAAGAGTATCCCACCAAGCTCCAGCGGAAACAGCTACTGAAGCATCAGAAGACATTGGACCACACTCGGGCTAAAACAGAATGACGTAATGGAACACACTATAGAGCTAAAACAACAAGAACAACACAACAACCCTGGACTTAAACAAACCGGATAATCAGACTAAACCTCGGCTTAAGAGATAAAAGACATTAAACCATATCATGCTAACAAAGGGACTTCATTTTTATATGAGTGATAACAAATGTGTGGCTCAGACCAGACTTGAAAACATGGGAGCATTCTACAATTCACTTAGCAGACGCTTTTATCCAAAGCGACGTACATCAGAGAGTAAGTACAACACACAAGCAAGGATCTAGAAAAAAAAGGGTCAGTAAGAGCAAATGATCAGCTTTGAGTCCCATTGGACACACAGGTGCTGACAGGAAGTGACCAGAGGCAAAGCACAACATTGACGGCAGTTCTTGAGAGCTCTAATCAGTATAGAAACCATCTTATAAGTCGTCGTTATCAAACAAAAACTATCGTCATTACCATCATCATCATCAATAATATCGAGACCATCATCATTAAGTTAGTAGGTATTCTTGAAAGAGCTGGGTCTTTAGCTTTTTCTTAGGTGCAGAGGGACTCTGCAGATCGAATGGAGTTTGGAAGTTCATTCCACCACCGGGGGTGACAGAGGAGAAGAGTCTAGTCAGAGACTTAGGACCCTGTTGTGAAGGTTAAATCGACATGATCAGGCAATCGAGGCTACTTGAACCTTAAAAGTTAGCTGGTCATCAATCATGACACCCAGCTTCCAGGAAGCATGAGTTTGGTTGTTCCAAGCTGGATATTGATCTGTGGTTGCATAGAGGGACTGGCTGGGATGACAAGGAGCTCAGTCTTTGAAAGATTGAGTTGAAGGTGGCGTTCATTCATCCATTTAGAGATATCGGCAAGGCATGACGAGATTCTTGCTGAGACTGTAACATTGTCTGGCGGGAATGACAGGAAGAGCTGGGTATCGTCAGCATAGCAGTGATTATTGAACCAAGTGAGCTTGTATATGTATATGTTGTTGTTGTATATGAAGAAGAGAAATATAGAGAAGAGAAGGGGACCAAGCACTGACCCTTGAGGTACCCCTGTGGATAAGCTGTGCGCTGTGCGATTCTGTTACTGACAGTAGTGCAGTTTCAGTAGAGTGGCCCCGCTTAAAGCCTGACTGATCGTTTCTGGACAGGAACTCAGAGACTTGCTTAAAGACTGTGCGCTCAAGTATTTTTGACAGAAAGGGCAGAAGAGAAACCGGTCTGTAGTTTTCAACCTGGGCGGGTTTAGTGTGGGTTTTTTTAGCAGAGGGGTGACCCGAGCTTGCTTGAATGCGGTGGGGAACACACCCGTTGACAGAGAGGAGTTGATGATATGCTTAAGTGCAGCGTTAAGCGGAGAGGAAATGGTCTGCATGAGGCTTGATGGTATTGGGTCCAGAGGACAGGTGGTGGGCCGAGAGTCTAGCACAAGCTTAGAGACTTCATCCTCAGTCAGAGAGGAGAATGAATCGAGTGAGGCACTTTTGGTTGGTGCCTTTGGGCTGAGTTGGTCAGGCTCAGAAAACTGGTTACTGATGGTTGCAACCTTTTCAGTAAAATATGAGGCAAACATGTCTGGTGTGAACAGATCGGAGGGTGGAGGAGGTGGTTGAAGCAGTGAGTTAATAGCAGAAAACATTTTTCTTGTATCTGTGGCATTGCATATCTTGTTCTGATAATATGTTGTCTTAGCATATTGGATAAAGTTGGAGTGACATGCCCGGAAATGATTGGGCTGAACTTGAGATAAAACGACGGCAAAGACACGAGAAGATCTCAGACTGAACGAGGGCTGAACACAGCTACACATTCTGGACCAAACCATGTCTGACGGTATGAATAATGTGCTAAAACAAACTAAATACTGGACTCGAATCAAAACTAAAACATCAAAGAATTTCAAACCAACCAAAGACGACAACACATAATAATATCTCAGGGAGACCAGAGCTTAAACTTTATGTAGTCCTGCAGCCAACAAAGACTGAAACACCAAATATAAAACTAGACCAGGTTTATACCAAAAAAGGGAAATAAGCAAAACATGGGATAAAAAATTGGAGAATTTTTTGACCAAATTATATAAAAAACATACTGGACCAAACCCAGTCCAAAGACCCTGTACGTTTTAGACTAAACAAGCCGAGAGATGCCAGATTTACTAATCCAAATATGTTCTAAAGAACAAAGAATATTTCACCGATCCAGGGCTAATAAACTAAATGTTGGTAAGAGAGACCAAGAATATTATCATAGCAAACATAAAAACTATGACACCAACGAACACTGGCAGCCTACCTGGGCTCAAACACCAGCAACCAAAGAAGACCTGAACACCAGAGAAGACCAGGACTCACCTTGGACCAAACTAGAGCTGAAACAGACTATCAGGATAACCAGCTGGACCAAGAGGGCCTTAGACCAGAGAGAATATGGAACGTGAAATGTGTCAGATTTTTGTATTTTTAGTTTGTGGCTGACTCACATCAGCACTTATGTTGGCGATCTCTGACATTTCTCACACTCTTACTTCCTGTTTCATTCTGGGAAATATTGAAACTGTCCACCCTGACTGTGATGTTTCTGAATCACATCTGAGCGCGTGCGGCTGCTGACAAACTCCATGATGTCATCTAGTGAAGCGTGAGCAGGTCACCCATTGGTCCATTTATTTTATTGTCTAATCTTAGACATTATGGTGTTCTGTTGCTTATGGTTACATTTGATGCACATTTTGATGATCTATTTGCATTCACTAGTGACCAAAATAAATGTTCACGCTGCTTGTTCAGTCAAAGACAAACAGATAAACAGATGTGTGATAAGATCTAAATCTCCAGAGTAGAAACTCAGTGAACATCTTAACTGTTTCAACAATGAGCTCCTAACTTCAGCCTTCACACCAACAAGGATAATGGGTTTAAAATGAAAATATGATCATCTATTCTGAAAAGAATTTGGACTGAACCAAGACTAAAACACCAGAGAATTCTGAATTTAATCAATTCTAATCCGATTTCTTTTTAAACCAAATCCAGGGCTACAAAAACCACGGAACAAATTGGTTCTAAAATAATAGAGAAATTGGACTGAACCAGGGCTAACTGAGAATATTTGTCCTAACTGAGGTAAAACAGACCATATTAGACTGAAGTGTACTTTGACAGCACAAAAGATGGAACTCAACTAAGATTAAAATCTTTCAGATTCTCAGACCAGACCAGAGCTCAAACTAGAGCCAATGTTAGACCAAACTGGTCTTAAACAGCGAAGTAAAACCATGCCAAATGAGACAATATCAGTCCAGAGCAAGGCTAAAGAGAATACTGAAACAAACAAGGGCTAATCTACAGACTCAACATAAGGGGCAAAACACCAGAGCGGTTGACCAAACCGGAGCAAAACCTGGGACAATACCTCGGCTACAGACTTCAGAAATTATTTCCAAACCAGATATAACATCAGAGATTATTGGGAAAATCAAGGGCTACAACACCAGAAACTATGATGAAACTAGGACCACTGAAAATTGGCCCGAACCAGGGCTAAAACCAAAGAATAATATGAGGCTAGACCTGGGATAAAAACTTAAGAATTAGGTCCAAACCAGAGCTGGAACATTAGAGAAGATTGGAGAAAACACCAAAGATTATTTAATTAAACCAGGGCTAAAACACCAGTAAAACTGGACCAGGGCTAAAACACTAGTAAAACTGAACCAAACCAGGGCTAAAACACCAGTAAAAATGGACTGAACCAGAACTAAAACCACAGTAAAACTGGACCAAACCAGGGCTAAAACACTGGTAGAAATGGACCAAATCAGAACTAAAACACCAGTAAAACTGGACTGAACCAGAACTAAAACACCAGTAAAACTGGACTGAACCAGAGCTAAAACACCAGTAAAAATGGACTGAACTGGAGCTAAAACACCATTAAAACTGAACCAAACCGGGGCTAAAACATTAGAGAAGATTGGAAAAAACACCAAAGATTATTTAATTAAACCAGGTTTAAAACACCAGTAAAACTGGACCAGGGCTAAAACACCAGAAAAACTGGACCAGGGCTAAAACACCAGTAAAACTGGACCAAACCAGGGCTAAAACACCAGTTAAACTGGACCAGGGCTAAAACACCAAACCAGGACTAAAACACCAGTAAAACTGGACCAAACCAGGGCTAAAACACCAAACCAGGACTAAAACACCAGTTAAACTGGACCAGGGCTAAAACATGACAAAAAGAAGCTGCTCTCTTGTTTAGTTTTAGTGATTTTTCTGTTCAGGTTTTAATCTTAAATCTACACGTCAGAGGATAATAATATAAAGACTTTATGTGGAGGACTTGCAGCTTCATGGATGATTTTTACAACCTGTCAGTAGAGGAATAGTTTATTACCTGATTAATTACTCTTTAGTTAGGATTCAAAACAAACATTTATATCTCATGACTTTTAGTTCTTATAATTCTCAGTGCAGGATCATGATCTATCTGAGCATGTTCATCCAAATAGTTCACTGAATATTCACAAAGTCCTTCAGATTATACTTGACTACACTTCTCTGTAGGAAAACTTTATGTTTCTCTAAAGAGACGTGAAGTTTAGAGAAGTGACAGAAACACACACTGACACTCACACACACACACACTGACACTCACACACACACACACACACACACACTGGGAGTGGTCCCTCTCTCTCCATCTCCAGTTTCCTGCATCAACGTTAACAAACACACACACACACACACACACACACACACACACACACACACACACACACACACACACACACACACACACACACACAGATTATTGATCCGCGGATCGATCAGCTGACGGGAAAAAAAACCTGAGATCAATGACGAACTAAAAGTTAATATAGAGAGGGGAAACACACACACACACACACACACACACACACACACACACACACAGCTGACCGGGGCCGGTCCCTGAGCTCCGGAAGGGAGGGAGGGGGGGGGGTAAGGAGCAAAGACTCACCGGTCATCAGTCCTCCTCTCCAGGCACGCAGCTCCGCTATGTCCCGCTCCGTGTGGGTGTATGTGAGTCGGTGTGTGTTTGTGGACTGAGTCGATGTGTGTGTCAATGTGAGTGCGGGAGGGACAGCGGATCTGTATCTTAGCGCGAGGCGGGTGGGAGGGGCTAGTGAAGAGGAGGAAGTCCGAGAGAAGAGAGAGAGGAAGTGGTGGAGCAAGTTTGAGGAAGTTTAGAGTGTGTGTGTGTGTGTGTGTGTGTGTGTGTGTGTGTGTGTGTGTGTAACATTGGGCAGCCCAGAGTTGGGAAACAAACATTTTATGTCTCATGTTTCTAAAGAAGCCTTATTTAAAGAACCAATCAGACATCAGCATGTTAATGTTGTTTAGCCCCGCCCACCCGCTGCTTGATTGACAGATGGCTGATATTTGTTAAAATGGAACATTTTGGGGGACATTTGGAACATTTATTAAGAGGGGATTGACAGATGCTTCTGAGGTTCTTTTAAAGGTGACATATTCTCCTCCTCTTCAATCAGGGTAAATAAGTCTCAAAAATCTTCAAAACATGTCTGTGAGGTTCCTTGTTCTAAATCCACTCTGATCCTGTATTTGATCATGTCTATAAACCCCTCAATTTCAGCCTGCTCAGAACAGGCTGTTTCTGTGTCTGTAGCTTTAAATGTAAATGAGCTGTGTCTGACCACGCCCCCTCTCTGGAAGGGCTCGGGTGTCTCGGGCTATCTCTCTCCATGTTCTATTGTTTACGGTGAGAAGGCAGACTCAGAGGGCAGAACAAACACCTAGCTGTGGGAGTGTCACCCACCTGGGGGAGGAGTTACTGCCCTTTGTGATGTCATGAAGGGAAAATCTCCAAAAGGCCTGTTTGAGCACACATTTTCTGAAAAGTGGAGCAGGCAAAAGACGGAGAGGATGAACTTTTTACAGAATATGTGACCTTTAAATTTCTGTGGAAGCTTTTAAAGTCTGTTTCGTCATTGCAAGTCTTTAATGGGGTTTTGAGATTCTTGAAATAGTTTGTATTTGTTGTCTTTTTGTTGCCACGTTGAGCTTCTGCTATCATTTGAGTCTGAGTTTCTCTTTCACTCTCCGAGTCTCTTTGTGGGGGTTTAGTTTCTCGTTGTTTTGAGTCTTTGTGTTTGTTTCCAGTTGGTTTTATTCGCTTTACATCTCTGTGTTGTCACCTTGAGTCATTTTTGAACTAATAAAAACGCTGTCAAATAAACTAGCTGTACAGTGTGTCTGTACCTCCTCTCTCTCACCACATGGTGGCGCCATCACACCATCGTGTCAGACTGGTGTTACCTTCAAGTGCTGTTGGAAATCAGACAACCAGGAAATGAAAGGGAAGTTCCAGCTGTGGTGAAGAAGAGGAAGAATGATTTCTGACATCAAGACCTCAGAGAAAAACTGTTTTGACCTTTCTGAGACCAAGAACTTCGAAGTTACCTGCAAATGTCAGGAGCTGCAAGGAGGCATGGCTTTAGACAAGAAAAGAAAACCTACCTCCTGTTTTCAGACATTAAATATAATAAGTTTAACATTTAATTGTTTGACTCCTGGGGCCGGTTAGGGCTGGGCTCGACACAGACGTGAAGTAAAGAAGTAAACTGTGAGCGTCTGGAAAACGTTCTGAGTGGGTAATCATTTTTGGCAGCTTTTCATGCCTCTATTTTAGAGACAGGACAGTGGTTTGAGTCAGAAATCAGAGAGAGAGAGAGAAGGTCAGATTCAAACCCAGGCCAACTTGAACCGGCTAGGAGGACTATAACCTCTGTACATTGGGTGCGTACACTAACCGCTAGGCTACAGGCACCCTGTGGGGTGACTATTTTACAGAATCTATTTCTAATAAGACGAGACGAGCTGGTGAATGTGTCCTTCAGGGAGATTAGACTAGAACACCGGAGGAGCGTAGAGCAGATAAATGAATCCCTCAGTACTTCTAAGGGACACGGCCTAAACCCTCTGGGAGATGTTCTGGGGTGGATTCTTTTCTGTTAATTTGTTGAAAGCGAGACCTAAAGACTCTGTAGTCGGTCAGTGATTCAGAGTGATAACTTTTCATTTAAGACTCTCTTCAAAGTTACTTAAATAGGCTAAATCGTATACAAGTGTTATATTTCCTGGTCCTATCATTTAAGTATTTTACTATTAATGTTATAAATGTTCTGTTTTTAACTCTTTAGATCTCTTTGAATTGTTTTGTGTTGGTTGGTGCTCTATAAATGAACTTTCCTTCCGTCTGTGGTTGGAAGCCCTAAGATGCACACCTCTAAATGTCGAGCTTTCTGCGAGTCCGTGAAGGCAGCGCAGGCGGATCTCCGTGTGTGTGTGTTTCTCAGCAGCAGTTCGGAGTTCTGGGCGGAGAACTGAAGAACAAACCTTTTTCACATCCTCACGTTAACTTGCTGTGGCTCAGTTTATCTGGGATCGATTAGACCTGATCAGATGTGATCACATCGATGGATTAGAGGATCAGGAGGTGAGTGTTTTCTCTGCTGAAGCTTCGCGCTGAAACTTGTCTCTCTCAGGATGTTGGTGTGAAACTGAGCAGCTGTGTGATCTCTGACCTCCGCTCCAACTGAGGGAAACTTTATTCACCAGAAAAATAATCTGAACTCCTGAAACCAGACGAACTTTGCTCACTTAAGAAGGATTAACGAAGCTGAGAAGGAGATCAGGCTGCATGTTTCCCTTCCTGCTGATGGGATGTGACTTTATTCACTTCAAAAACAAACTTTAGTTTCCGGCTCAGTGGAAACAGCAGAAGACAGTGAACGCATCTCTCCCTGACAAACTCGTTTTAATTAAGTATTTGTTTGATTCATAGGATCTCGTGACTCTGATCATAAGAGACTTCAAGCTGATCCAGACAAACATGTTTTAAGAGTCTACGAGCAAACAGTCCTGAAGAGTCTTTAAATAATACACACACACAAAGTTAGTACATGTAAATTAATTTTACCTGATAGTTTTACGAGTAAAAAACAAATTGGACGTATTAACCTTTATTATCTTAAAAAGAGTAACGAAAACCCCAGACCAGCTGTCAACATCTGTAAACATCTGTAAACATCTGTGTGTGGGTATTAAGTCGTGTTCTCGATCAATTCGGGTCCAGACCTCCACCTTTAAATCCAAACTATTTCATTTACAATTATTGTGTTAGAAACGTGTGACTGCCCTCTACAGGTTGAAACCCACTACTGCAACTGAATTTTTCTATTGGCTGATCTGGAGGCAGTTGACCTATGCGCTGCCAGCTTTCAAAAACAAACCCGATAAAAAGCAAACTGTGTGTGAGGTGGTCGAGTGGATCGAGAGAAATGTTTTTAACCGAAATCTAAGCAGCTAGCCGTGAAATATGGCGACTGTTAACACTGTCAACACGGGTCTATTTGTTTAAACATGTAAAAGGCGTAACATTTCAAACCTCCAGGGGGCAGCGTCTACCAATCAGAGACGTGTCCTCAGCACTCGCTGCCTTAGCTAATGATTCAAACTGATCTGGACCGCTGTGGTCGTGGTCGTGGTCTACAGGAAACTCTGGAGGAGAGAAGGCCTCGACTTCAAACATCATTTCTGTCGCTAAAGTGTCATCGCTTCTTCTCGAGTCGTCACTAATGGCTAAATAACCAAGCTAAATGTTGAGGCTGATGGTAACGGCCCAAAGAAGTGAGTGGGCGTGTCTTATCCCCTCCTCCCCCAAGTCCTGTCCATGTTCACACGTTGACGTGCTGAACCCGTTTCTTTCAATTACAGAGTAGACGCACTTTAGCCGACACGCTGGCGTTTAGTTTCCCCTTTAAAAATAATGCACATCAGCAACCATACATTTTTTACAATTAAATATACTTAAAGGGATTAAACATGCAGTATGTAAATCCCGCCACCAGGGGGCGCTCAGTCAAAACCATATCAGAAGATGTCGTCGAGGCTTGCGGGGAATCATGGGAGTGATTCTCTTTGCTCCCCTCGAAGAGACGAGTCAGATTAGTTCCTCACCCTCCTTTGTTGTTGACAAAGCTGATCCAGGAAGTCCAGCCCCTTCTAGGTTTTGATTGGTCGGTGAGGGAGAAGGGACATTGACGACCACAGAGGTGTGAACGGTGAACTTTTTTTAACTGAGAGAGCTAACATTATCACAAGTTATAAAATCATAACACGTCTTTCTCCCTCTCTCTCTGCAGACATGGAGTGTGTGTGGCTGCTGTGTGTCTGCGTGCTGAGCATATGTGTCGGGGATCACGCTTCACTGGACAGAAGTGACCACGCCCACCTGGACGACCATCACCATCATCTGGTCTCCAACGACGACGCAGCCTCAGGTAAAGGACACACACAACGTTCCCACAGCCTCTCTATGTTACCGTCACCACGGAGACAGAAAGTGGTTAGGGATCCCAAGCTGACATCATACAGCGCTAAGGAACGGTAACAAACAAGGACAAGTTCTAATGGGACGACAGAGCGGCCATGACACACACAGCATGTTTACTGTTGCTGTGGAAACACCGTACTGTTACGTCAAAGGCCGCTGCATAATGAAGCGTGAGCTGCTACTGAAAGCTGCCGTACTGTTGCTGTTTGTGCTGCTGTGATGAAAACATCATTAGCTCGTTCGTAAACATATTCTCTTCATCAGGTCGGTTTCACCCGGTCGCCTTGACTACGGTCAACTCGGAGTTTGTTTTTTTTGTTATTGTTTCGATTGAGAGCCCCCTGGTGGTGGAGTGTACACACTGCGCCTTTAATTGAAGGTGTTTAACTCGTTAATTCTGACAGCCCTGATTTAAAGGCAGGTTGTGTAACTTATCAGTAGAGCAGAGGGGCTTGATTAAAACGAAGGGGGTCTTCACTGAGTGCTCATCCTCTCATTAGGGAACAAATAAGTTCACAGTGAAGCTGCAAGGCTGTGTGACCATAAATATGTTGTTTCTCTGTGAAAAGAGGAAGACGAGGGCAATCTGTGGTTGTTGTGTAAACATGTAACAGTGTGTGATGTAATTTAACTCCACTCAGAGAGAAACACCTGACCTCAACCGCCTGTGTTCTGTTAACCCCTAACCCTAACCCCCAACTCGTTTATCTACAGTGTGTGTGTCTGTGTGTGTGTGTGTGTTGGTGTGTGTGTACATGTGTTAGTAGGTAGAATTGATAGCGTAGCAGCTAACCGTTAGCCGCTGACCACAGCTTCCTGGAGAGTTCATGCTGGGATGTCACAGGAAGTGAGTTGGCAGAAACAGACTTGTGTTTCAACCCTCTGCTCTGAGCCAATAGGAAGAGAGAAGGGTATTCAAATGAGAGTGACATCACTTCCCAAGTTTTGTGTAAAATCTACTGTGAGTGAAATCAAAAAAAAAAAAAGACACAAGCTGTACTCACGCATGCAAGCTGAATTTTTTTAGACTTCAGGACTTCTGTCTCTGAAACCTTCTCCTGAGTTGTTTGTTCACTCATGTCCCATCGTGGTGAGCAGAAGAGAGTAAGAAGCAGATTCGTTATGAGCACGAAGATCGCAGTGAACGCCCTCCAGAGCGTCATATGAACGTCATCATCGCTCGCAGGAAAGGAGACAATGTCTAAAAGATGAAAATAAATAAATGATTTAAAAGCATGAAATCAGCCTCCCAGTATCTTTGTCCCTCCATACAACACCTCCAGGAAATTACAACAATCACATCATGGCAGCTGTGGCTCAGTGGTAGAGTCAGTCGTCTTTCAACCAGAAGGTCGGGGGTTCGATCCCCAGCTCCTGAAGCCACATGTGTGATGTGTCCTCGGGCAAGACACTTAACCCCGAGTTGCTTTTGCTGCTTCATCTGCGGTGTGCGAATGTTTATGAATGGATGAGTTAATACTGATGAACTCTTTACTCAGCAGCCTCTACCATCAGTGTGTGAATGTGTCGGTGTGGCATGTGGTGTAAAAGAGCTTTGAGTTGTCAGAAGACTAGAAAAGAACGATACAAGCTCAAGTTCATTTCCCACTTGAAGCAGCAAAGAGAAAGAAACACACAGATATCCTTCGACTTGTTCCGCTTAGTAATGGCTGCTGGGACGTAGACAACCGGCTGCGTCCTGAACGTAAAAGTTCACATACCGGTGTGTTACTGGAGGATTCCTCTAGAGGGAGCACCAAATAAATCAGACACGATCCTGGATTTGCATGTTGTGATGTAAACAAACATGGCATAGTTGTGGACTTGATCTGGGGTGCGTTCGAATTGTCATTTTAGCTTAGGAAGGTTCCTAACTGAGTGAAATGACCCGGAAGCATTTAAGTGGCGGCCATGATAAGAGCCGTTCGAATTCTCTAAAAGTTAAGGAAAGGTGGGTCAATGCTTCCTTTATAACCTCCTTTAGCATAGGATACACTGGACCATCCTTTACCAAAGGAGATGAGATATGCCGCCCCACAATTCCTTGCGGCCGCAACATTTAAAGCGAGTCGAGCATCCGACCGTTCACGAACATTAACGATGATCGTAAAGTGACACAGATCATGTAAGAGATAAAAAGATAAAAGACATTTTCATCCAGATTAAGTTTTATTCAACATGTTTAATTCACTGAAGAATGCTTTGTGCAGTTGTACATTTGTATAAAACATTATGTGTAGGCTATATCTTACAGAAATGTAACTATTAATTTCATATTTATGTTGATGTTGATTTCTGAGTGGACAGGAAGCTGATGGTTTCACTTTTCTTACTCGTAGCCTTGTAGTCTATATTGCTTTTATTTCAATCCCAACCTTGTGTTAATTAGGATTATTTCACCGGTAAGAAGGCACAGGGAAAAGTTTTTTAGATGATCTTTTAGTAGTCCATTTTCTGAACATTGTAGTTTCAACACGGCGGACTCACGTCATTAACCTCCGCCGGCCCGTTGCATTTAATTATGTGGCCTAGTGGAAAATGTGGTCGGATTGTCAGAGCAACGAGATCTCCTTTCCCTAAGTCCTTTATGAATTCTCCTAACATCTTTCCTTAACCTCATGACGTTTTCCCCGGGGTTAAGGTAAAATGGATAGTGAAAGGAGATAGGAGGGACAATTGGAACGCACCCCTGGGTCTGTTAACTTTTCTTCAAACTTTCCTCCATTCCACATCCCGTCTCATCACCTTCAGCTCTACACTGCTCCTAGTGGTTAGATGCATATTGCATCTCGCAGACTCGTAGCATTCATTTCTGAGGACGTGAACAACCAACGCTCCAAACCACCGCAGGAAACGCGGGCTGATGTCATGCGTTTGTGTACTCATAGTTAAAAGCACGTACACTCTTAACGGTAAATGTGCTTTGTTCTGTGCTCTCAGGTCAGCTCACCGACTGAAGATCTTTAGTTTTTTGGTACTTCTAAAGTATTTCCATCATTAAGATATCCAATTGTGTCATTTTAAAAACACACGGTTTCAGAAAGTGTCAAGGATGTGGATGAGCTCGGTCGGGCCTGATGTGACTTTGTCTCGTCCTTCCTCCCTTTTTAATTATATTATCTCAGTATTTTTATCCTCCCAGCTGCTGACAGTAATCCTCAGACCTCTCACTCACCTGCCACTCTCTCTCTCTCTCTCTCTCGCTCTCTCTCTCTCTCTTTCTTCTTCTGTGGTGTCTGTTCTGACGTGAAGCTTCATCCTCAGATACCTGTGTTAAATGTTTTAATCTGGAGTTGAGCGTCATGTTTCAGTGGCTCACAGGACGACGCAGCCCGAGTGACATGTTTTAAACCACAGACAACATGGAGACAGCTAAGCCCCCCCACCCAAAGCGCCCAACCCCCCATATTTAAAATAGTTTTTTCTCTGCACATCTAGAGCTTTTAAATCCCTCCGTATAATGTTGCCATGGATACAGTGAGTGAACTGTGACCTCCTGCAACTTTTTACATCTGTGTTTGTTTCCATGAAGTCAGACGGCTCGTCCTCGGGGCGCTCTCTTCAGACGTTTCTATAACTGACAGGTTGGTCTTCTGCTGAGTGTGTCGTTTGTGTCCCGGCTGAAAGCAAAGTTTATCTCTGTGGATGTCGAGCGTCCCCTGTCTTAACGTCAGAAAGGGTCTCACTAAACTCCATTCAGAAAACAAGCGTTTTAAAGTTGTCTTCGTCTTGTCCTGCAGAGAGACGTGACGAGTCATGAAATCAGAGTTTATATAAATCCTCATCATGATGTGGTCGTTTCAGCGTCCGCTCAGCTTCTCTTTAAACAAACTCAAACTGCAGATGTTTTTATTTGACCTGAGTTCAGACTTTGTCCATCTCTGACGGAGACTCCAAAAGATTTGAGTTTGAAAGTAGAAGAGGGAAACAACACACACTCCTCATCTTTAGGTTTACACAGAGAGCACACACACACACAAAGCACACGCACACGCACACACACACACACACACACACGCACACACACACAACACACACACACACACACACACACACACACATACTGAGCGATCATGCAGAGACTCTCTGGAGGCTCAAATGACCAAATGTAGGCATGAATCAAGTTCTCACTTCGTACAGTGTGTTTAAAGCTGCTGCGTTGCCATGACGACGGCCGGCATCAGCAGATTAGTGACCGGACGGATTCTAACTGCTAACTGCGGCTAACAGGAAGTGTGATGAAACATGAGAAACTTGGAACTTAAAAACACGTCAATTTTTTACCAATAACACAAAACTGCCTCTTTTTCCCCGTCATGCAGCGTCACTTAGGGGCCGTCTCTCTTACCCCACATGGTGGTAGGGCTAACAGTCAGAGAGGGAGGGGTTCACTTGAATGAAACATGTTTGAGTCTCTGAGTGGAACACAAACAAACTAAAGAATGTGTGAACACAGGGCTGAGAACAACAAACCCACAGGAAGTTTGACTTCACTTTTTAGAAAGGTATTTCTCACCGACATCTTTAGGAAGGATACGTTTAAAATCTGCTTTCTTAATATTACATATTACACCGTTACCCATCCATCCATTTTCTCCCACTTATCCGAGGTCGGGTCGCGATGGCAGCAGGTGAAGTAAGTAACACTGACTTCCCTCTCCTCACCAACGTCTTCCAGCTCCTCCTGGGGGACTACGAGGCGTTCCCAGACTGGATATATAATCCCTCAAGTGAACTCTGGGTCTACCTGGGGTCTCCTCCCAGTTGGGCGTGCCCTGAAGACCTCCAAAGGGGGGTGTCCAGGAGGATCCTAATCAGATGCCTGAACCAACTTAACTGACTCCTTTCGATGTGAAGGAGTAGCGGCTCTACTCTGAGCTCCTGAGCTCCTCCCCCTCTCTCTAAGTTGAGCCCAGACCTCCAGAGGAAACTTATTTCAACCGCTTGTATCCGCCATCTTATTATTTCCATCACTACCCAAAGCTCAGGCCCAACGCCTGGATTACTGCCGACAATAAACCAATCCGTCCGTCAATCTCACGGTCCATCCTACCCTCTCTGTGAACACGACCCCGAGATACTTAAACAATGATGCAAAGACTCCCATGGTTTTCTGTTGTCATGAAGAAAAAGACAACAATACTTCCTATCAACTTTTTGGTTGACGAGTGTCATCACTCTCCCATGGTTCTGATTGGACGAAAAAGACCCGTTTCAGCTGTCCCCAGTCTCCCCTACATTTAGCTTCCTCATGTCCGTTTCAGTTAAAAGTATTTTCATGATGTTGTGACTCAAAGCAAAAAGAAGCTCTTTTCCCCCCTCTGGTCTGGACTTCAGTGAAACTGAGCTGTGATGTGTCTCCGCTCTCCGACCCAAACAAAGATGGCAGCCGAAATGAATGGATGTTTACTCGTCCTGCGGCTGTTTTTGGCTCTTGGGGACGGAGAAGGACGTTTGTCACAGTGAGAGTCTGACAGAGAGAGAGAGAGAGAGACGCTCCGAGTTTGTACCTGCAGTACGAGTTCATGTGAACTCTCTGCAGACTGTTTCAGGTTTAATGCTTTAAAAAAAACTCCTCTCTGTCAGTAAGATGTGTAGTGAGTGAAATGATAAAGTGACCTTACTATATGATCATCTAACTTTAGATTCTGGTCCTGAATGCTCTGGATTTGTTTGGACCAGAGAAGGTAGACGGTTTTAAGGCACCCCCACACAGCCGTTTTGGACGCCCCTCAGTTTGTCAGATGAGAGCAGTTATCAGGTCAAACCAACAGGTGTTGTAGTGATGGAAGCGGTCAAGAGAAGTGGTTCAGATAGAAGTGATTGTACCCGACCTAAAAAGCCTCTGCATGTTTCTAATAAGCTCCACGAGCAGAAACGTGCTCAAACTAGGATCAATATTGGAGATGCTTTTGAAAAATGGAGAGAGGTTAGAACAAAGAAAGGTTTACAGACCGATGCAGAGCTGGATAAACACTGAAGCTTCAGTGTTCACCACATGGCAACCTGTGTGAGCATCGACTCTAGAGAGGAGAGGAGGGGGGGGGGGGGGGAGACAGCTCTCTACAATGTTTAGAATTAGGACTGCAGTACCCATTTTAAACTCTAGGGGTCAGAGTTACATACTGCTACTTTAAATAACTCTGTAGTATTAGTATTTGGTTCATTGGTGTGTTTGTGTGTTGTAGGTCTGTGTGCGGTTGACCTGCAGCTCTGTCAGGATGAAAACTCTCTGCTGAGTTTCGAGGCGATCTGCAGCATCCACAAACAGATGGACGACGACGCCGACGGGACGGTGGACATGACCGAGACGGACGAGGTGACACAGAAGCTCAGAATTATACTAAGTCTGTTTTGATTCTAGTCCCTATTTTAGGATAAAATTGAAAGATGTTGGGATGTAAAGGAGGAACATAAAGACTCGAGAAACGACACTCAGGTTATTAAAGTTCATATTAACCCCCCCCCCCCCCCCCCCCCCCCCCCCTCAGTTTCTCAGGGAGGACCTGAAGGATCACGACCCCAAAGCCAAACACAGCAGCTTCCATCGAGCAGACCTGCACATCAGCGTGGAGGACCTGTGGAGCGCCTGGAAGAGCTCAGAGGGTCAGACAGACGTCATCTTTATTTATTGTGTTTATCTAGAAGTTAACTCAGGAGAGAGAGAGAGAGAGAGACAGAGAGAGGGAGAGAGAGAGAGAGAGAGGGAGAGAGAGAGAGAGAGGAGACCCTCCTCAGAACAGATCAGTCAGCATGATGTTGATCTTTCTCTCTGCTCAGGAAGTGGAAACTTTGTGCCATACTTTGGATAATATCAGAGAGAGACAGAGGGAGAGACACAGCGTACAGAGAGAGAGAGAGAGAGAGAGAGAGAGAGAGAGAGCAGCTGTCTACATTGCAAAAATACCAAAACGTTGCCAACATGTTTGTACAATTTAAGCAGCGTTTTCACCAATCAGTCGGTTCAGTGTGGTACGGCAAACTCTGATCCTGTTTGTGTTTCCAGTCCACCGTAGCCTTACTTAGTAAGAGCAGTGTAAGCTGGATGGTGATAGCCGCGACAGCTACTTTACATGATGACATCATAGCAGCGCGACACAGTGTAGCCGCCAAAAACAAGAAGTAGAAGAAGAACGTGGTACAACTCAACTGGAGTGACTTCACAAGACGCTGAAAGGATTAGAGATATGTTAGCTTAGTCTGCTGCTCTCTGTTGAATGTGAGACTGGAGACCTGATCATCATTCAAATAACAGAGATCGTACTAAGACAACGTGGTATCCTAAAGGTCAAAGGGTCAGTGTCACAGCAGTTTGCAGACATCATGAGAGACGTGTTGAAAAGTGTTTGTTGCACACAGACGGACTCTTCACACTGTTTGTTTTTGTTTGTTTGAGACTCGAGTGAGACGATGACACAAGAGAGAAACAAACTGCAGGTCAATATAAACACATGCACAGACTGAAGGTGTGTGTGTGTGTGTGTGTGTGTGTGTGTGTGTGTGTGTGTGTGTGTGTGTGTGTGTGTGTGTGTGTGTGTGTGTGTGTGTGTGTGTGTGTGTGTGTGTGTGTGTGTGTGTGTGTGTGTGCGTGTGCGTGCGTGTGCGTGGGTTTAGTGTTTAACTGGACGGTGCAGCAGGTGGAGGACTGGCTGATCAACAGCGTGGAGCTCCCTCAGTACGCCGACAGCTTCAGGAGAGAACAGCTGGATGGGAGAGCGTTACCCAGGTAACACACACACACGTACACACACACACACGTACACACACACACACAGTGAGCAATCCCAGGATGACTCTGCAGAGGGCGCTAAATGGCTTGAAGCCGTTTCCCCAGACGGCTTCAAGCCTATACGTGATCCGGTGAAACCTCTTACATAGACTCTCTTCTCCAAGACCTGGAGAGCAGCCCTGCAGCCCTGCAGCGTTCTGCCGCCCCAGGAAGGCTTCCAGAGATCTGGCCAATCAGAAGACAGTGGGCTCGTGGGGAGGGGGGTCACAGACAGCAGCTGAAATGAGGGTTTTTACTGACGCCAGTATCAGATCAATAAGATCACGTAACGCTGCTCTAAAGGTTTTCACACGCTGACCACGAAAGGAGAACATGAGGAGGAGATGATGGGTTCCTGAAGGAGAAAATCCTCTTACTGGTCTACATAAGGAATTCTTAGATGTCAGATTTTAACGCATCATTTTTCAGCAGAATCTCTGAGCTGTCACTTCCTGTGGAGATTTAAATCTACAGCTCAAACTTTGTATTGATGATCTCTGTGTGTGTGTGTGCGTGTGTGTGTCTGTGTGCGTGTGTGTGTGTGTATGTTCCCTGCAGGCTGGCAGTGAAGAACACCACTCTGACTGTGTCCGTGCTGAAGATTTTAGACAGAAGTCACGCTCAGAAACTTCAGCTCAAAGCTCTCTACATCGTGCTGTTTGGACCTCCGCCAGGTCAGTGTGTGTGTGTGTATGTGTGTGTGTGTGTGTGACTGTGTGTGTGTGTGTGTGTGTGTGCGTGTGTGTGCGTGTGCGTGTGCGTGTGTGTGTGTGTGTGTTTGTGCTCTTTGTGTGTGTGTGTGTGTGTGTGACTGTGTGTGTGTGTGTGTGAGTGTGTGTGTGTGTGTGTCTGTGTGTGTGAGTGTGTGTGTGTCTCTGTGTGTGTGTGTGTCTCTGTGTGTGTGTGTGTCTCTGTGTGTGTGTGTGTCTCTGTGTGTGAGTGTGTGTGTGTGTGTGTGTGTGTGTGTGTCTCTGTGTGTGAGTGTGTGTGTGTGTGTGTGTCTCTGTGTGCGTGTGTGTGTGTGTGTGTGTGTGTGTGTGTGTGTGTTTGTATTACATGTTCATCTCAATCTGAACTACAGATGTTGAAGTTTAGAGACTTCATGTGGCTACACTTTGTTTTAGTCTGTCCGTGTTTTCTGTTTTGGTATTCAGGCCGACATAACCGGTGGAAGGATCTGGTTCTGGGCGTGTCCGTTCTGATGGCGCTGGGCGGCTGCTGGTTCGCCTACGCTCAGACCAGGAAGTCCAGAGACGACCTGGGGAAACTGATGAAGGACCTGGAGGGTCTGCAGAGGGCCGAGGAGAGCCTGATGGACCTGCAGGAGAAGTGAGTCCATCGCAGCATCTCCGACATGTACTGACACAAACTGACACTGACGTCGGCTACACTGACTGTTACCCTGCTCGTAGAATGGTAACGTAAACAGTGTTTTCAGCCGGCACACTGACCTCTTCAGTCACCCCATACAGAGTGTTCACCTCACTGGCCGGTTGGAGGCGACCTGCTCCCTGGTGGTGCCACAGTAGACTCACATCTTACTTTTGAGCTTCGAGCTCTTTCTTCAAACTCTGTTTAGCGAAGCTGAAGTGAACGGATATTTGGATTAAATCATCCTTGCGACAGAGGTTGATTTGATTTAGCGAGGGATAGACCAGTCAAAGGTAGACAGATCTCCGGGAATCTTTTAACGGGTTTCTCAGCTGTAAACGTCTGGATACGAGTATCAAGTAGTGTTTGTGTTCAAATCGAAGCGTGGTTGGCGAGAGGAATCACTCTGATTTCTTGTTCCACTAATAAAAGACCAAGGGCTGACAACGCCAGCGCCATTTTCAACTCTTTATCAGACATTATTCTCCATTAGAAGTTCCTATATCACTAGTGGTGAGCGACAGTGTGTAGAAATGGTCTTCTTGTATGAGCAGTTTATTTATCTGTGTTCTTCTCCTTCCTCTCCCGGTTTCCCCTTTTTGGAATGACGATTACAGACTACCGCCGCCTGCTGGCATGGAGAGTTATTTCCTCCCATGCATGCGCAGAGCGTACGTGGTGGTTGGCCGTCGGCTGTAGTCTTTGCGGTGTGTTCAAGTGCAACTTTTTGGCCAAGACATGAGGCGTGGTGAGGCGATGCCACAGTAGGCCTTCGTCACCACTAGTTCTTTGCCTCGGTGTGTCAGGGCCGTTAGAGGCTCAGGGATTAGCATGCTAAAGTTAGCTCCCTTAGTTTGTGGTACCTGGTAACTTGGTAGTTAGTGGCTGTAAATATGTGGTAACAGTGAGTAAGGGGTTCAAAAGAAGTGATGACTGATAATAAACTCTGACGTTAGCTCGATGCTAAATTTAAACTGACGGATAAACAGCTGTTAGGTCACCTCCACCTTCTCCATCTGATGAAACACTGACGTTTTATAATTAAAATTAACCTTCAAACTGCAGTGTCAACGAGGAAGTAACTCATCTACTGTGTGTGTGAGTGTGTGTGTGTACATCGTCTCTGCAGAAGCTTTTTGTCTGAAGTCCTTATATGGGCAAAGAACAGCCCGCAGCTCAGTCTACACACACTGACACACACACGCACACACATTATTACACGTGTGTGTGTGTCGTGTTGTAACTTGCTGTCTCATACCTCTCAGTTCTTCTGCTCACTCTGTTTCCTCCTCACAGCTTCAGCTGAATACAGTTAGTACAACTTGTGTGGTTACTGCACATGTGCAGAACTCCCAGAACCTCTACTATGACGTTACTGTTATTTTACTACGAGGGCGGTCAATTACAATAGTTAATCGTGATTAATCACATTTTAAATCCCATTATTTCAAATTTAAAAATAAAAATGGTTGTGCTTTTATTTTGAATGTTTGTCCTGTCTTTGTCAGCCGAGACTCCTTTACTTGCTGTGTGCTTTTATTTTGAAATAGAGTAAGGAGCTTCTGTAAAATGGAAGGTTAGGACATGAGCTGCAGTGTGTGTTTGTGTGTGTGTGTGTCAGTAGATGGACAGCGTTCAGTGTCAGTAGATTAGATCCAAACAGGTGCTGCTGTACTTAGGACAGGTCACATATACTGTTACACACACACACACACACACACACACACACACACACACACACACACACACACACACACACATTCCTTCATGGTCTGTCACAACAATTAACCCCCCCCCCCCCCCCCCCCCCCGCCACTCACACACACATTGCAGACTGAGTCACAGCGCCTCCTGCTGGCATTTTAAAACACTCCAGCTGACTTTAAACTTAGCGTCAACCTCTGGTGTAGAAAAATGAAGACAATGCGGAAGAAGAGATCTTTGGCGCCTTCCTTAGGGACCCCGGGTTGGGAACCATTAGAGGACTTAGAATATGTTTAATCAACAAGTTCTTCATTCTTTCTTTGTTTTAGTTAGAAGATGAAACTGTTCCATTCAGACACACCTACAGCCTGTCGCCTCTCATGCAGGTCATTGAAACAGATAACATGTTGTTGTCCCGTCAGGCTGCAGAAGGCTCAGGAGGAGCAGCTCTGCGTTCAGGTGGAGAAGGTGAAGGTGGAGGAGGAGCTGAGGGGCGAGATCAACTCGGCCAAACAGGAAGCTCAGCGTCTCCGAGAGCTCCGAGAGGGAACGGAGAATGAGAGGAGCCGACAGAAGTACGCCGAGGAGGAGCTGGATCAGGTAGACCACCGGCCGCCCGACCGACTGACCAACTGACAGGCCGACCAACTGCCCACCCACCCGACCATCTGACCAATCGACTGACCGAACACTACTTCCTCTACTTGGTGAACTGATTTCAGGGGTTAACTGGAAAGACTTTTTGTTGTATCAAGTCGTCTTAATATAAAATCAATTCATCAAACTGAGCTATCGTCTACATGCATATCTGCTAATTCTCCCATAACAAAGGAAACATGTCGCCGGTGTGTGTGTCTCGTGTGTGTCTCGTGTGTGTCTCGTGTGTGTTGTAGGTCCGTATGGCTCTGAAGAAGGCGGAGCGGGAGCTGGAGTCGCGGGCTCACTGGTCTCCCCCCGATGCTCTGCAGAAGTGGCTGCAGCTGACGCACGAGGTCGAGGTTCAATACTACAACATCAAGAAACAGAGCGCAGAGAGGCAGCTGCTGCAGGCCCGCGAGGGGGTGATGACACACACTCACACACACAAACACACACACACACACACACACACATAGAGCACGCACACACTGATGAAGATGATGCTGACGCTGTTGCTGTGGGTGTTTCAGGCGGAGAAGATCAAGAAGAAGCGGAGCTCTCTGTTCGGAACATTTCACGTGGCTCACAGCTCCTCGCTGGACGACGTGGACCACAAGATTCTCTCCGCCAAGTGAGTGACCTTTGACCCTGAACTGGAAGTACGTCTTTAAAATGGTGGACTCTACTTTTCTAAACTCTGTTTGCCCTCGACGTTGGTCAAGTAGCTGAAAGCTATGAATTTTGATGTGCACAAAAAGATACATTTTTAATAGCAGTAGCTGCTGCTGCTGAGGTTCTTTGTTTTGTATCCGCCACTGATCTTCTTATTTGCCCCCCCTCCCCCCTCCCACCCTCAGACAGGCCCTGGCAGAGGTGACGGCGGCCCTGCGGGAGAAGCTGCACCGCTGGCATCAGATTGAGTCTCTGACAGGTTTCTGCGTGGTCAGCAACCCGGGTCTGGGAGCGCTGGCTGCTGCACTGAACCTGGACCCGTCCTTCCTCGGTCTGCGACCTCCGACCCCTCAGCACCTCCTCCTCTCAGACGACCTTGACGACATGGACGAGGACATCCTGTCTCCTGGGACGCTGCAGTGTAAGTCATCGAGCAACAAATGTGGATTAATGCTGAAAAAAGTCCCAAACAAATTTTCACACACTCTCTGTTTTTTTCTGTATGACTTTTTTCTCCCGTGCAGATTGTAATGTGTTAGTCCGTCTACAGGGAATAATCGGGACAATTTTATGGGGTGGATTAATCCATGTTGGTTACATTTGATGTTTTAAAAATCAGTAGAGATTTTAGGAGATATTTAATATCTGATGTAAAACAATCTTTAAATGAATGTTCACTTTGGAATTGTCCTTTAAATCCCCTGACAGCGTCACTAAAATCTTCAGGTTTCTTACGGAGGCTCATGAGGGACACACTGTACAAGACATTAGCATTAAAAAGTAGTACACAGGTGTACCTGACCTGGTGTCCTCTCAGCTCACCTGTGTGTCCATCCTCACCTCTGATTGGTCCTCTTTTCTCGTCATCTCTTTCCTGATTGGCTCCCCGCAGACGCTGCGTGGCAGATGGACCGGCGAGTGAGCGACCTCTGGCCCCTGAGTGGCATCGCAGACACCCAGTCGTCATGGAAACACTCCGGTTTGCTCCTCCCCCATCCAGCCCCTCCCCCCTCCCCCTTTGATTGGTTCATACCTCTGTCTAATCATCGATAACTTATCAGTCATGTCATGTAAGAGAGTCCGATGACCCGGTCAGGAAGTCCACCGCCTTCAGAATTAAATACGTAGCAGAAACGTGCTCAAACTAGGATCAATATTGGAGATGCTTTTGAAAAATGGAGAGAGGTTAGAACACAGAAAGGTTTACAGACCGATACAGAGCTGGATAAACACTGAAGCTTCAGTGTGCACCACATGGTGACCTGTGTGAACATCAACTCTAGAGAGGAGGGGGGGGAGACAGCTCTCTACAATGTTTAGAATTTGGACTGCAGTACCCATTTTAAACACTAGGAGTCAGAGTTATATATTGCTCCTTTAACCGGACAAGTCCGTCTAATTGAAAATTACCTTGATTTTTTTTCTGATTGAAGGATATGGTATCCTGACCTATCACCTCTCAGACGCCTGAATTGAAAGATTTTAATTTTTTTTAAAAGGAGGTACGAATCAATCAGAACGCAGCGTTCACATCTGAGAAAAGTCAAAAAGCAGAAAAACATCAGTGTGACATTTTACTGAGGATTTGAACTTTATATTTGACACAGAGATTCGAGGTTAAGGTAATCTGAAAATAATCAATTAAAAAAAAAAACGCAACTCTGTATAATAATGTTAGCTTGTTAGCTTTACTTGCAGGCTCTCAGGCAGGTTAGCTGACTCTTGTCATTTAGCTAACGTATCTTTGTTAAACCACCAAGGGGGGTTAATTAGCATTACTTGTGCAAACTTACTAAACTGCACTTGTTATAGTACTTGTGTCCACAGCAATGCTAACACATTCGAAATAAAATATTTCAGGAAATTCTTTCTCAGATAGAGAGAGCTGAAGACTAAGATGTTCAATCAAAACAGATTCCCTGTTTTTTGTCTCACAAGCAGATGTTGGTATAATCTTCTCAACAGCAATGCTAAGATCTTTTAGCTGGAAGTTAGCATTCTAAAATGCATACAAAGCTGATGATATGAGGGCGTTTTAATTTATGCACAATTCACAATCTAACAACATGAAACAAAGGTAAAAAGACCTCCAAAAGAAAGCACTTTCACGATTGCACAAAACTCCTGAAAACGTCCTAAAACTTTATTCAATTTCTTGCTCACCAGAAACTCACCTGAGCACTAGAAAGTTTCCCATGCTAACGGTTCTGCGTGCAAATGTGAAAGTTACTCGTGATCATTAGAAAGTATTGCATGTGCACCAGAGAGTTTCTGCCATTCTGACTCATGGGATGAGCTTAATGTTCCTTTTCCATCTCTGAGAGCTGAAGATGTCTCAAAGAGTTTTACATGTGCAAGAAAAACTTTCTCATGAGCACGGCTGAGTTTGTTGTTTACCAGGAACATATTTTCATTTTAAAATGTTCACTTCATGTCTCTTTTGGGGCTCCGTATAACTCACCCAAAAACCACAAACGTATTCTAATCCTTCTATATCTAACAAGCGTTAGCCAGTCTGAACTTCAATAGAGAGAGTAGTTGTCATATTTCCCTCTGACCTCCTCGGTCAAACTGCGTCACACGTTAGTGAATATGACGGACAGCTGGTGTACATGTGAACGCCTCCTCACCTGCAAAGCTTCACCTTCCTCTTCCTCCACGACTATCAGCTGTTTGGATGTTTTCCAGAAGTGTCTCCTCCTCCTCACCTTTTCCCTCACTGAGCACCTGATTTATGGAGCACTAACGGCTTTCTCTCCTCTTTCACTAACATCCCCGTACAGGTCTGCAGCAGATATGAGTAAATGTTTATGTTGTCACAGCCGAATTTTCATTTCAAACATTACATTTCCTTTTGAAAACATGCTGCGTTATAGATTAGTTTTCTTTGCAGCCTAACTCTTCCTCTTTACTCTGCTGCAGCTCAGAGTCTGATGCCCCTGCGACAGAGGATAGGAGACCCCGCTGGGATGTTCGGCTCTCAGAGGTTGGTTGAAGGGCGGGATTTACCAAAACAGGAAGTGTGTGGCCTTATCTCATCGCCCCGCCCTCCCAGCGGTCAACCCCGGCAGAATCGCAGCCGCTCCATTGGCCAGCTGGAGTTCCTTCCTGTGCCCTCCCTCTCCTCCTCCCTGTCTCACCCCTCGATTGGTCCCTCTTCTCCTCTTCACCCCCCGGTTTTCTCGTACTGTCCTCCGCCTACCGACTCTTCTCCTTCCTCTTCCTACACTGAGGGCGCCAGCCATTTCTCTGCTCTGCTCCTCCGTTCTTCTTACTTCCATTCTATGGAGGCGACGTCCGGCCTCCCACCTGCAGGGGGCGCTGCAGCCAGCCCGAGGAAGCGCTGTCGCTCCGGCAGCTTTGGGTACCTTCCTCTGCATGGGCGTCTTGTAAAGATAATTTAGATGTGTTCGTTTAGATAGTTACTAACACGGCTAATGATGACTAACTCGCAGACACAGATTTGGTCTGAATTTGAGCGAACTGTTTACGCACTCTTTTAGATTCTTCGTTGTTTTACATTCGTGAAATATTTACGGTAAATCTACGTGAGGTCATGATTTACATGTTTGAGAAGTTTAACGAGTTGTAAGGATTTAAAGTTCATGAGTTCTTTGAGCAATTCAAAGTTTGACAGGTTTTTAGGATTTAGAGTTCACAAATATCACAGATTATACGTTTTTACAGTTTTTGTTTTGAGGGGAAATCAAATGTAGATTGTGAGTTTTAGGAAGTTTACGGATGTAAAGGGTTCCACGATGGACAGAAAGTTTACGAGTGGTTAGGATTGATAGTTTTTGGGCACATTCACGTAGGGCAATCCGTACCGTGCCAAAGCAAGTTTGACCCCCAAAGTCCAGTTCGTTTGACTAGTGTGAGTGCTCTGATCCGTGCTCAAGAACGGTACACTTCCTTGGCCCTGGCACGCTTTCAAGAGGTGTGTTTCAGTACGATATAGTTCATGCACAAGAACAAGAACAGGTACACAACGTGGACAGCCTTCATTCAGGAGAAACCCCGGAGTGTTCTGTCTGTATCTGATTAACATGACTCTCATTAAGACACCAAGTCAGTAAAGTAGCCTTCATCGCCACCAGTTCTTTGGCGTCTGCTTGGTGTGTCAGGGCCTTTATAGGCCAAACATGAGATTTTATTGTCCGTCTCAGTTTTTCTGAACAATCATCAGGGTCGAGTGCTGCTTGGTCTCCTAACTCTCCCTGCTCACTGTTTTCCTCCTTACTCTGTTTGGTCTGTCTTTAATGCTTCAAATCTGTTTTCTGATTCTATTAATCCTGACGTCTGCGTCACATCAAGTCAAGAGTAGTCGAGTCAGGTCAGGTGTAGTCAGGTCTGGTATAGTCAGGTCTAGTCTGGTCTGGCATAGTCAGGTCTGGTCAGGTCTGGTCTATTCAGGTCTAATCTGGTCTGGTCTGGTCTAGTCAGGTCTGGTCATTCTTTATCAGGCTGAGTTGAGCATCATTGAGTCGAGTCCATCAGAATCAGTTTGAGATATTCAGGTAGAGTTTACCCAAGTCCGGTCTCGTTTAGACATGTGGAGCTGAGTTGAGTCAATCTGTGACCTGATGATCCAAGTCCAGTTGAGTTAGCCGAGTCAGATCAAGATGAGTGAGGTCTGTTTGGTCGAGCTGAGAGAGGAAAGGTAGTCGCGTAGAGTCAAGTCAGTCTTAAGTCAGCTGGAGTTAGGCCAAGTTGGTCTGACACGAGAAAGGTCGAGGCTCGTCGGGTCAATCCAAATATGGTCAAATTGGATTGCCCAGACGGAAGAAGTCCAGTCTGGTCAGGTCGTGTTTAGTAGAACAAGCCAAGTCAGTTCACCAGGTTCAGTCGACCCAAGTCCGGTCAAGTTGAGCAGAGATCGATGAGATTTAGCTCACTCAGGATCAGTGAGGTTGAGATGAGCTTAATCAGGAGAAATCAAGTCAATCGAGTCAGATTAAGTGATTAGCATTTTCTATTCCTCTTTTTCTCACTCCCTTCCTCATTCTTCCTTTCAGGGACATCCTGAACCGCTCGGACTCTGACTCCGCCCTCCCTCTTTCTCACGAGGAATCAAGATGTCTCTACAGCTCCAAACCCTTCCTCCTTTCCTCCAGGCTGCACCCCCTGCAGGGTCAGGGCTCCGGGGGAGGAGGCCTGGAGAAGAGCTCCAGTCTGGGGGAGCTAAGGGGCGGCTCTGCGGCCGCGCTCGCCTCGTCCTGCTCCACCCGCTCCCTCTGTGTCACGTCCAACACCACCAACAGCCCGGCCATCTTCCCGTCATCCGCCTCATCCAGCTCGTCAGGCAGCGGGAGGGGGACGGGCCTCCCGCTCCCGACCAGGAGGAGTCCTGTGGAGGAGGACATGGGCGAGGAGAGCGAGTCGTCCAGCAGCCGAAGGAGGAACGCTTTTAATAAGATCTTTAAGAAGAAGCAGGGACGCCACTGAAATACAAACGGAC
This sequence comes from Labrus mixtus, assembly GCF_963584025.1. Lineage (NCBI taxonomy): Eukaryota > Metazoa > Chordata > Actinopteri > Labriformes > Labridae > Labrus > Labrus mixtus. Next base: position 21,905,887 of record NC_083625.1, on the reverse strand, counting down.
CTGCTTTTATCTGCTACAGACTCACGTTTCGAATCACAAATCTTTATCATGGTGAACGAACCGTCACACACAGGGAACAACCGTTTTTTCCGCTCTTAATCCTTTTCTGTAAACTTTTCAAAGTCTGACTCAACTGGACAAAAAAAAAAAGACAAAGGACGCCTCTCAAAGATGGAAGGACATTTCTTCAGCGACAAAAAGCGAAGAAAAAAGAACGAAGGGAAGACCTCGGACCGTAAAACAGAAAATTCGATTTTTTTCTTCTGAAAAGAAAATATGTCAGCGTCAAGATTATCTTGTGTCTTGATGTAGATTAAGTAAGGAGCCCTCGAAGGCTCAGGTACGAAAACATCTGTACCCACAGTATACAAATCTGTGCACGGTTTCCTAACATTTGTAAACCGTGCCCACAGCTCTATAGATTATTCTGTGTGCATGAATTTGCATTGCACGTCCATATGTACTGATTGAGGATGGTAAACTGTGTGCACAACATTGGAAACATTGCGCACATATTGCAAACTGTGGGTACGGATTTGTAACCAGGTTTTTATTTTTCCTCACCTCAGCACGTGGGGCTCCGTAGAGAAGGGATGAGGATGTTTCTTGTCCAGTCTTCTTTCTGTCAGGGTGAATAATTCTCCAATAAGCAGATGTAGAGCATTATTGGTGGATAAAAAAGAGCACTTATGTTTATTCGATATATATATAAAAGTGGTGGATACAAACTTCAGACTGTCTCAGTTTCATTTTCAAAGCAGCACATTTTGTTCACGAAGCGATATACTGGTTAGCTAACTCCAGCCTGGTACGGTGAACCAAAGCGTCAACCTCTGGTGTTGAAACATGAAGGCGATGATGAAGTGTAAAATCGTGCAGTTCCTCAAGTGTCCACTAGAGGCTGGCTGCAGAGCACAGGAAGTCACATACACACCCATTCAAAAAAGCCTGTTTTTACAGCAGAGATTAACATGTTTACAGCCTGGTTCAAAAAACCAAATAGGTCCGATTAGCTCATGTCTTGATCGACACACACTGTACGGGGGGGTGAATGTTTTGATGACTCATCAGTTTTGATTTGATGAAGGATAAGAGTTTTTCACAATAAGACGTGTAGCTGACCTGCGGTGTAACGGTTTGTGAGGAGGCTTAAAACCCGCCTCAGCTCCAGCTCTCATCCTGTCGTTAGGTTGACTGAAAGTTAGACTGAGACAGCATTTCCAGCATGGAGACCGCCATCGATGGGACTCCAGCGCCCCCTGCAGGAACAGACGGGTGACGTCACTCAGGCTTCAAACATTCATATTTACAGTCTGTGGGTGCATCAGTAATTAACAGTAACTGTTTTGTCAATAAGTTGCCAATTGTTTGTTAGCTAAACAGGCTTTAAATAAAATGTTCTCACTAAAACAAAAGTCCCGCAATCTCTGTTATTTCATCATCAATAACATTTATTTATCAATTCAGACCATGTGCAGAGGTTTGAAATTAAAAACAGGATTTGTTTTACTTTGGAGTACCAAGGACTTCTATGTTTGTTCCTGTGGTATCAAATTAAGTCTGGATATTGTTTTGATATGAGTTTTGATCGTGAAAACGACTAAAGCCCAGATTATCTTTATGTACAACTGAACCTTAAACCAAACATTTCTCAGGTTGAAGTGCTGGCTTCTCTGACAACAATGCAGCAGCCAGTATGTCCTCCTTCTAACTTTAGATTCTGGTCCTGAATGATCTGGATTTGTTTGGACCAGAGAAGGTAGGCGGTTTTAAGGCACCCCCACACGGCTGTTTTGGACGCCCCTCGGTTTGCCAGATATGAGACCAGTTATCAGGTCAAACCAACAGGTGTTGCAGCGATGGAAGCGGGCAAGAGAAGTGGTTCAGATAGAAGTGATTGTACCCAACCTAAAAAGCCTCTGCATGTTTCTAATAAGCTCCACGAGCAGAAACGTGCTCAAACTAGGATCAATATTGGAGATGCTTTTGAAAAATGGAGAGAGGTTAGAATGCAGAAATGTTTACAGACCGATACAGAGTTGGATAAACACTGAAGCTTCAGTGTCCACAACATGGTGACCTGTGTGAGCATCAACTCTAGAGAGGGGGGGAGACAGCTCTCTACAATATTTAGAATTTAGACTGCAGTACCAATTTTAAACACTAGGGGTCAGAGTTACATACTGCTCCTGTAAGACTTGAACAAACTCCGACCACCGTTTTATTTTTTTTACAGATGACAACCTCGAAAATGTGTCTTCTCATTTTAAAAGACAAAAACGTTTTGATGTCTCAAAGTAAGGTTAAAGTTCAAGACTTCAGTGTTTTTATTATTTAGATTATATTTCTATCCTTTTATCAAGATTTGAATTGAACTTTTTGTCACTGTTTGATGCTCATCTGTAGAGGAAATGACACGCACACACACACGCCCTGATGTTCTGCGGGACGTGGAGTTCACTTACTCTGAACAAAATGTCTCAATGTGTTTATTTATAGCGAGCAGCTGTCAGTGAGAGCTGCTGTGTGAGGACTACATTACCCAGAAGTCCTTTCACATGATGCCCGTGCATGTTTTTATTTATTAAAAAATATTTTCTTTCAGATCATGATCATGTGTTTCTTTTCTTTTTCCATGAATGTATATTTTTTCATAAATATTTTGGCTTCTTTTCCTCAAGTTTTTGACGTTCATAGTTTTTATGCACAACTGAAGGTAACAAGCTCCGAAACAAAGAGCTTCTAATTCATTAATATCAGATTAACCCTTTAATTCAGATAGGCATGAAGAGGTGGCGTTTGATGGTGCATTCAATGACCTGTCATGTCAGCAGTGTCAGCTGCTCTGGAGATAATGTCATCATGAGGCAGATGTTTGACCACCAGGTGGCAGCAAAGAGCCTCTGAGGAACAGACACGAGAGCTTCATGTTTAAGGGTCAACTGTTGTCACGTTTGATTGTTTAACAATTCCACCTTAAATTCATCGTTTGACGTCTGCAGTGAGTTTAAGGAACAATTCCAGAAATGATCCTGGAGTTTTAATCAAATTAATTAGTCCAGGATTAACAGAATCTTTATCAAAGTAAATTTATAACCTTTACTAAACCATGTTTGTCCCATTGAGATTAAGAAACTCTTTTTTAAAGAAGACTTGACCGAGACCGTCGGCAGCACAAACACAAAGTTACAGACGGAGACACAAACAGAGACAGAGTACAATTTACAAAACACTAACATGCATTAAGAGAGACATATCATTGAGTCAAATCTGAGAGTCAGTCGTTCAAGCAGTCGAGCTAAAAACATCCACATCCTGTAGAATCTGCTTCCAGGTCTTTCATTGTAGATTTAAAAACCTTTAAGGACTCCAGCTTCTTGAGTTTTAAGTCACTCTGCAACAGATTTCAGGCTGAGGGCGAAGAAAACCCAAAGACCTTTTCTTAGTTTCTGTCCGAGCGTTTGGGACAGAGAGCATGAAGAGGTCCTGAGAATGCAAAGAATACTTTTCTGCATGATAAAAACACAGAGGTAGTGTGGGAACAGACAAAGAACTGCCATATATATACTGCCTGGCCCAAAAAAAAGATCACACTCTAATATTTAATTGGACCGCCTTTAGCTTTGGTTACGGCACGCATTCGCTGTGGCATTGTTTTGATAAGCTTCTGCAATGTCACAAGATTTATTTCCGTCCAGTGTTGCATTAATTTTTCACCAAGATCTTGTATTGATGATGGGAGAGTCTGTCCACTGCGCAAAGTCTTCTCCAGCACATCCCAAAGATTCTCAATGGGGTTAAGGTCTGGACTCTGTGGTGGCCAATCCATGTGTGAAAATGATGTCTCATGCTCCCTGAACCACTCTTTCATAATTTGAGCCCGATGAATCCTCGCATTGTCATCTTGGAATATGCCTGTGCCATCAGGGAAGAAAAAAATCCATTGATGGAATAACCTGGTCATTCAGTATATTCAGATAGTCAGCTGACCTCATTCTTTGGGCACATAATGTTGCTGAACCTAGACCTGACCAACTGCAGCAACCCCAGATCATAGCAGTGCCCCCACAGGCTTGTACAGTAGGCACTAGGCATGATGGGTGCATCACTTCATCTGCCTCTCTTCTTACCCTGATCACTCTGGGTAAATCTTCCTTCCAGTTTTTAATAATGTGTTGGACAGTTCTTAACCCAATTTCAGTAGTTTCTGCAATCTCCTTAGATGTTTTCTCTGCTTGATGCATGCCAATGATTTGACCCTTCTCAAACAGACTAACATCTTTTCCACAACCACATGATGGTTATGATATGTCTTTCAACATAGTAGTTTAAGAAATGAGAAGCTACTCATTGCATCAGTTGAGGTTAAATAACTTGTTGCCAGCTGAAAGATAATCGCCCATGCAGTAATTATCCAATGGGAGGCTCTTACCTATTTGCTTAGTTAAATCCAGGTGGCGACTTTTTTTTGGACAGACAGTGTATATAAAGGTGAACTGGAGTAAGAGCCTACAGGTCGCCTGAGCCCGCCATCCAACCCGAGAGTATGACTCACAATGAGTCAGAGCTTTACAGTTTGTAATGAACCTCGAGGACGAGTGGTAGGCTGTGCATGTTCAAAACATCACCAGAGTCTGAAACAGTTAAAACAGCTGCAGCAAGAAGACAATATTTTACATTCAAAGAAAAACACAACAACAGTTTCAGCCTCAGCAGTTTCACCAGAGACAGAACATGTGGTTTGAAATGAAGGGACAAATCACTGAATCTACCAGCAGGTTTTTGTAAGAGTTACAACCTCAGTCTCCTTTCCACCAGCAGGGAAAACCACAGGTGCATTTAGTGACCCGGTCTGCAACATAAGCTGGGTCTTATCTGCATTTAAAACAGGTGGACTGATATGCCGCCATCTTGGATCTCAACATGTTTTGCAACAAAGGACAAATCTTTTCCGAGTCTGAGTTATCAAGCACCGAGTCATGTTTCATGTCACAACCTACACAAACGTGTAAGAGTCCGGTCCAAAGACAAGTCCCAACTGAAACCTACGAGTCCCTGGACAATAGGACGAAAGCAAATTCCAATCTCAAGAACAAAAACTCCTGAGTTAGTTCCTAGTCAAGACAATAAATCAAAAGTTAAGACGCCTCTGGAATATAATACGTCAAGTGTCAAATCCCAAAAGAGAGAATAACAGATCCCAACATTATGACCAACAAATCCAGAGTCAAGGCCCAAGTCAAGACAATAGTTCAAAGGTCAAATTCCAACTCTTCACACCAAATCTGGTATGAAGCCCATCAAGTCACAGGTCAAATCCCAAGACAAGTCCGTAGTCATACCCAAAGAAAGATACTGTAGTCCTGCAGATCCCCAGACGAGATAAAAAATTCCAGAGACATGCCCAATTCAAGACCTTCAAAGCCCCAAATCAAGACATCAAATCTGTCTCGTTAGCAATATGTAACTCTGACTCCTAGTGTTTAAAATGGGTACTGCAGTCCAAATTCTAAACATTGTAGAGAGCTGTCTCCCCCCGCCCCCTCCTCTCTAGAGTTGATGCTCACACAGGTCACCATGTGGTGCACACTGAAGCTTCAGTGTTTATCCAGCTCTGCATGGGTCTGTAAACCTTTCTGTGTTCTAACCTCTCTCCATTTTTCAAAAGCATCTCCAATATTGATCCTAGTTTGAGCACGTTTCTGCTCGTGGAGCTTATTAGAAACATGCAGAGACTTTTTAGGTCGGGTACAATCACTTCTATCTGAACCACTTCTCTTGCCCGCTTCCATCGCTGCAACACCTGTTGGTTTGACCTGATAACTGGTCTCATATCTGGCAAACCGAGGGGCATCTAAAACAGCCTTAAAACCGCCTACCTTCTCTGGTCCAAACAAATCCAGAGCATTCAGGACCAGAATCTAAACTTAGAAGGAGGACATACTGGCTGCTGCATTGTTGTCAGAGAAGACAGCACTTCAACATAGCATGTTTCCTTAATGATCATATAGTAAGGTCACTTTATCATTTCACTCACTACACATCTTACTGATTGCTCCTTTAAATTCTTGTCTTTCTGTTTTCTTGTGTAACTGACAGAAGCTGTTGTTGTGTAACGTCTCTCTGAACACACAAACTTTCTCCTTATAAGGTTTCTTTCTTCATAAAGCAGCTTTTCTTCCTGTCTTCTTCATTCCTCCTCCCACGTCCTGCTCCGACCACAAGCCCGCCCTGATTGGTCAGAAGATAAAATACACCTGAAAAGAAGAGGTGGGTTTTATCCTACAAACAGCGTTTTGTTTGTCAGATTATCTGTAAGAATCTTTAAAAACAGTTTTGCATCCCAGAGAGGAAACAGCAGCGTGTACCTCAGAGCTGATGAACACTTTCTGGCTCTGCTTGTGTAATCAGTAGAAAGTCGGTGAAAACTCAGAAGTGAAGAAACACAAAAGCAGAAATGAAAGACAAGTTTTTCTCCAGTCAAGTGGCTCAACTTCCCTTCAGAGAGCAGAAAGCATCCTGCAGAGCAGCAACAGGCTGCAGCTCCTTGTCATCGCATTCACCACAACATCTGAAACACACATCGTACTGTAGACGAGTGAGGACTGATGTCCACGTGGTTTCTAACGAGCGCTGGTATCCAAAAAGAACAAAATCTTTAAAATAAACGATAAACCTTCAGTCATACTTTGATTTCAAAACTTCCCAAGGCGATATATAAATGTAAGTGACCTGAATATTTCCTGTTGTGTTCTCACATTAGCTCCGAGTTCACAGGAACATTTTTAGGATACTGGCAGGAAAACTATTGGGTAAAGACGGAGTGTAAAGTTTGATTAATTCTGTTCACACCTGCAACTCATCATGAAAACTTCAGAATGTTTTGTGCAAAGTGTGAAAACAGCAAAACTCTGAAAGTGCCATCAGTGGACTGGGAGTCTTAGTGGACTTAATAACGAATCTCTGAATTCATCTATCCATCCATTATCTATACTATTATGATCGGGATCGCTGGAGCTGATCCCAGCTGTCATTGGATGAGAGGCCGGCTTACACCCTGGACTGGTCGCCAGCCAATCACAGGGCTGACATATAGAGACAGACAACCAGCCACACAGGGAGGCTCCGGTCAGACGGGGATTCTAACCAGGAACCTCCTCGCTGTGAGGCAACAGTGCTAACCACTGCACCACCGTGCAGCCTCTCTAAATTCATACAGTAAAAACAAATATTAAAGAGTGAATGGGTGCTCTGCAGACGCAATTTAATCATATCAGTGCATGCGTGTTGGATCAGTAGTTGTGTTATTGTTACTTTGGGGTCAAATGCCCAAGCCTCCTTTATTTTCTGCCATCCTTATTTTTGTGCAGTTCGCGGTGTGGGTTCACAACATCTGACATTACTGGTGTAACAGTTAAGTTCAATGGACCCGCTCATGACGTTAACATCACAAAGAAAGAAAGAAAGGTTGAATATTTAGGTGTAAAACTAAATTGTATTATCACAATTTGTGTTGTGTTTTTGCAAACCATCATACAATAACCTCATTCAGCTGGGCCCCAGAAAGCCCTCCCCTCCATGAGCGGTCTTGCTTGTGATCAGTAAAGTTTTGTTGAATTGAGCCATCTGATTGGTTTCTGTGTCAGAGTCGAAATTAATCCGATTTTTATGAATCAACATGAAGCTGCAGAACGAGCAACTGAGGAACGATAGACATGTGACAGAACATGAGCTGCTGTCTGTGTGTGTGTGTGTGTGTGTGTGTGTGTGTGTGTGTGTGTGTGTGTGTGTGTGTGTGTGTGTGTGTGTGCGCGTGTGAGTGTGAGTGTGTGTGTGTGTGTGTGTGTGTGTGTGTGTGTGTGTGTGTGTGTGTGTGTGTGTGTGTGAGTGTGAGTGTGTGTGTGAGTGTTTGTGTGTGTTTGTGTGTGTGTGTGTGTGTGGTGACTCTGCTTCTATATTTAACCTGCAGGCCGACTCGCGCTCAAACACACTCGGCATAAACTTGAACGCTGACAGACGACGAGCAGGATGGAGGTAAAACACACAGCTTTTCTCTGCTGCTGCTCAGTGTGTATGTGTGTGAGTGAGAGTGTGTGTGTTTTCTCGTGGAAGATGAAAAAGTTTAGTTTAGCTGGAACTTTCAACTTTTCTTACAAACAGCACTTGTCTCTTTAATGTTTTGTTGTTTTTGATACAATAATAAAAAAATAATCTGCAGGTTGAGTGTGTGTGTGTGTGTGTGTGTGTGTGTGTGTGTGTGAGACAGCGTGTTTAGCAGCTGTGTGATGAAGTTAAACTTTGTATCAGATTTCATCAACATGCTCATTGTGTTTGTACAGCACGGGTGTCGTCAGCTCTTTTAGAGCAGAATGATTTTCCTTCTAATCTCGACTGTTGACGTCTGTTTGGATGTTTGATGACTGTTTGGATGTTTGATGGCTGTTTGTATGTTTGATGACTGTTTGGATGTTTGATGACTGTTTGGATGTTTGATGGCTGTTTGGACGTTTGATGACTGTTTGGATGTTTGATGACTGTTTGGACGTTTGATAACTGTTTGGATGTTTGATGGCTGTTTGGACGTTTGATGACTGTTTGGATGTTTGATGACTGTTTGGACGTTTGATAACTGTTTGGATGTTTGATGGCTGTTTGTATGTTTGATAACTGTTTGGATGTTTGATGGCTGTTTGGACGTTTGATGACTGTTTGGATGTTTGATGACTGTTTGTATGTTTGATGACTGTTTGGATGTTTGATAACTGTTTGGATGTTTGATGGCTGTTTGGACGTTTGATGACTGTTTGGATGTTTGATGACTGTTTGGACGTTTGATAACTGTTTGGATGTTTGATGGCTGTTTGGACGTTTGATGACTGTTTGGATGTTTGATGACTGTTTGGACGTTTGATAACTGTTTGGATGTTTGATAACTGTTTGGATGTTTGATGACTGTTTGGACGTTTGATAACTGTTTGGATGTTTGATGGCTGTTTGTATGTTTGATAACTGTTTGGATGTTTGATGGCTGTTTGGATGTTTGATAACTGTTTGGATGTTTGATGGCTGTTTGTATGTTTGATGACTGTTTGGATGTTTGATGACTGTTTGGATGTTTGATAACTGTTTGGATGTTTGATGGCTGTTTGGACGTTTGATGACTGTTTGGATGTTTGATGACTGTTTGGACGTTTGATAACTGTTTGGATGTTTGATGGCTGTTTGGACGTTTGATGACTGTTTGGATGTTTGATGACTGTTTGGACGTTTGATAACTGTTTGGATGTTTGATAACTGTTTGGATGTTTGATGACTGTTTGGACGTTTGATAACTGTTTGGATGTTTGATGGCTGTTTGTATGTTTGATAACTGTTTGGATGTTTGATGGCTGTTTGGACGTTTGATGACTGTTTGGATGTTTGATGACTGTTTGGATGTTTGATGACTGTTTGGATGTTTGATGACTGTTTGGACGTTTGATGACTGTTTGGATGTTTGATGACTGTTTGGATGTTTGATGACTGTTTGGATGTTTGATGACTGTTTGGATGTTTGATGACTGTTTGGATGTTTGATAACTGTTTGGATGTTTGATAACTGTTTGGATGTTTGATAACTGTTTGGATGTTTGATGACTGTTTGGATGTTTGATAACTGTTTGGATGTTTGATGACTGTTTGGATGTTTGATGGCTGTTTGGACGTTTGATAACTGTTTGGATGTTTGATGACTGTTTGTATGTTTGATAACTGTTTGGATGTTTGATGGCTGTTTGGACGTTTGATGACTGTTTGGATGTTTGATGACTGTTTGGATGTTTGATAACTGTTTGGATGTTTGATGACTGTTTGGATGTTTGATAACTGTTTGGATGTTTGATAACTGTTTGGATGTTTGATAACTGTTTGGATGTTTGATGGCTGTTTGGATGTTTGATGGCTGTTTGTATGTTTGATAACTGTTTGGATGTTTGATGGCTGTTTGTATGTTTGATGGCTGTTTGGATGTTTGATGGCTGTTTGTATGTTTGATAACTGTTTGGATGTTTGATGGCTGTTTGGATGTTTGATGGCTGTTTGGATGTTTGATGGCTGTTTGGATGTTTGATGGCTGTTTGGATGTTTGATGGCTGTTTGTATGTTTGATAACTGTTTGGATGTTTGATGGCTGTTTGGATGTTTGATGGCTGTTTGTATGTTTGATAACTGTTTGGATGTTTGATAACTGTTTGGATGTTTGATAACTGTTTGGACGTTTGATAACTGTTTGGATGTTTGATGGCTGTTTGTATGTTTGATAACTGTTTGGATGTTTGATGGCTGTTTGTATGTTTGATGACTGTTTGGATGTTTGATGACTGTTTGGACGTTTGATAACTGTTTGGATGTTTGATGGCTGTTTGTATGTTTGATAACTGTTTGGATGTTTGATGGCTGTTTGTATGTTTGATAACTGTTTGGATGTTTGATGACTGTTTGGATGTTTGATGGCTGTTTGGATGTTTGATAACTGTTTGGATGTTTGATGACTGTTTGTATGTTTGATAACTGTTTGGATGTTTGATGGCTGTTTGTATGTTTGATAACTGTTTGGATGTTTGATGACTGTTTGGATGTTTGATGGCTGTTTGTATGTTTGATAACTGTTTGGATGTTTGATGACTGTTTGTATGTTTGATAACTGTTTGGATGTTTGATGGCTGTTTGGACGTTTGATGACTGTTTGGATGTTTGATAACTGTTTGGATGTTTGATGGCTGTTTGGATGTTTGATAACTGTTTGGATGTTTGATGGCTGTTTGGACGTTTGATGACTGTTTGGATGTTTGATAACTGTTTGGATGTTTGATGGCTGTTTGGACGTTTGATGACTGTTTGGATGTTTGATGACTGTTTGGACGTTTGATAACTGTTTGGATGTTTGATGACTGTTTGGACGTTTGATGACTGTTTGGATGTTTGATGGCTGTTTGGACGTTTGATAACTGTTTGGATGTTTGATAACTGTTTGGATGTTTGATGACTGTTTGGACGTTTGATGACTGTTTGGATGTTTGATGGCTGTTTGTATGTTTGATAACTGTTTGGATGTTTGATGGCTGTTTGGACGTTTGATGACTGTTTGGATGTTTGATGACTGTTTGTATGTTTGATAACTGTTTGGATGTTTGATGACTGTTTGGACGTTTGATAACTGTTTGGATGTTTGATAACTGTTTGGATGTTTGATGGCTGTTTGGACGTTTGATGACTGTTTGGATGTTTGATGACTGTTTGGACGTTTGATAACTGTTTGGATGTTTGATGGCTGTTTGGACGTTTGATGACTGTTTGGATGTTTGATGACTGTTTGGACGTTTGATAACTGTTTGGATGTTTGATAACTGTTTGGATGTTTGATGACTGTTTGGACGTTTGATAACTGTTTGGATGTTTGATGGCTGTTTGTATGTTTGATAACTGTTTGGATGTTTGATGACTGTTTGGATGTTTGATAACTGTTTGGATGTTTGATGGCTGTTTGGACGTTTGATGACTGTTTGGATGTTTGATGACTGTTTGGATGTTTGATGACTGTTTGGATGTTTGATGACTGTTTGGACGTTTGATGACTGTTTGGATGTTTGATGACTGTTTGGATGTTTGATGACTGTTTGGATGTTTGATGACTGTTTGGATGTTTGATGACTGTTTGGATGTTTGATGACTGTTTGGATGTTTGATAACTGTTTGGATGTTTGATAACTGTTTGGATGTTTGATAACTGTTTGGATGTTTGATGACTGTTTGGATGTTTGATAACTGTTTGGATGTTTGATGGCTGTTTGGACGTTTGATAACTGTTTGGATGTTTGATGACTGTTTGTATGTTTGATAACTGTTTGGATGTTTGATGGCTGTTTGGACGTTTGATGACTGTTTGGATGTTTGATGACTGTTTGGATGTTTGATAACTGTTTGGATGTTTGATGACTGTTTGGATGTTTGATAACTGTTTGGATGTTTGATAACTGTTTGGATGTTTGATGGCTGTTTGGATGTTTGATGACTGTTTGTATGTTTGATGACTGTTTGGATGTTTGATGACTGTTTGGACGTTTGATAACTGTTTGGATGTTTGATAACTGTTTGGATGTTTGATGACTGTTTGGATGTTTGATAACTGTTTGGATGTTTGATAACTGTTTGGATGTTTGATGGCTGTTTGGATGTTTGATGACTGTTTGGACGTTTGATAACTGTTTGGATGTTTGATGGCTGTTTGTATGTTTGATAACTGTTTGGATGTTTGATGGCTGTTTGTATGTTTGATGACTGTTTGGATGTTTGATGACTGTTTGGACGTTTGATAACTGTTTGGATGTTTGATGGCTGTTTGTATGTTTGATAACTGTTTGGATGTTTGATGGCTGTTTGTATGTTTGATAACTGTTTGGATGTTTGATGACTGTTTGGATGTTTGATGGCTGTTTGGATGTTTGATAACTGTTTGGATGTTTGATGACTGTTTGTATGTTTGATAACTGTTTGGATGTTTGATGGCTGTTTGTATGTTTGATAACTGTTTGGATGTTTGATGACTGTTTGGATGTTTGATGGCTGTTTGTATGTTTGATAACTGTTTGGATGTTTGATGACTGTTTGTATGTTTGATAACTGTTTGGATGTTTGATGGCTGTTTGGACGTTTGATGACTGTTTGGATGTTTGATAACTGTTTGGATGTTTGATGGCTGTTTGGATGTTTGATAACTGTTTGGATGTTTGATGGCTGTTTGGACGTTTGATGACTGTTTGGATGTTTGATAACTGTTTGGATGTTTGATGGCTGTTTGGACGTTTGATGACTGTTTGGATGTTTGATGACTGTTTGGACGTTTGATAACTGTTTGGATGTTTGATGACTGTTTGGACGTTTGATGACTGTTTGGATGTTTGATGGCTGTTTGGACGTTTGATAACTGTTTGGATGTTTGATAACTGTTTGGATGTTTGATGACTGTTTGGACGTTTGATGACTGTTTGGATGTTTGATGGCTGTTTGTATGTTTGATAACTGTTTGGATGTTTGATGGCTGTTTGGACGTTTGATGACTGTTTGGATGTTTGATGACTGTTTGGATGTTTGATAACTGTTTGGATGTTTGATGACTGTTTGGACGTTTGATAACTGTTTGGACGTTTGATAACTGTTTGGATGTTTGATGGCTGTTTGGATGTTTGATGGCTGTTTGGACGTTTGATAACTGTTTGGACGTTTGATAACTGTTTGGATGTTTGATAACTGTTTGGATGTTTGATGACTGTTTGGATGTTTGATAACTGTTTGGACGTTTGATAACTGTTTGGACGTTTGATAACTGTTTGGACGTTTGATAACTGTTTGGATGTTTGATGACTGTTTGGATGTTTGATAACTGTTTGGACGTTTGATAACTGTTTGGATGTTTGATGGCTGTTTGGACGTTTGATAACTGTTTGGATGTTTGATGGCTGTTTGGACGTTTGATAACTGTTTGGATGTTTGATGGCTGTTTGGACGTTTGATAACTGTTTGGATGTTTGATGGCTGTTTGTATGTTTGATAACTGTTTGGATGTTTGATGACTGTTTGGATGTTTGATGGCTGTTTGGATGTTTGATAACTGTTTGGATGTTTGATGACTGTTTGTATGTTTGATAACTGTTTGGATGTTTGATGGCTGTTTGTATGTTTGATAACTGTTTGGATGTTTGATGACTGTTTGGATGTTTGATGGCTGTTTGTATGTTTGATAACTGTTTGGATGTTTGATGGCTGTTTGGACGTTTGATGACTGTTTGGATGTTTGATGACTGTTTGGATGTTTGATGGCTGTTTGTATGTTTGATAACTGTTTGGATGTTTGATGGCTGTTTGGACGTTTGATGACTGTTTGGATGTTTGATGACTGTTTGGACGTTTGATGGCTGTTTGGACGTTTGATGACTGTTTGGACGTTTGATGGCTGTTTGGATGTTTGATGACTGTTTGGATGTTTGATAACTGTTTGGATGTTTGATGGCTGTTTGTATGTTTGATAACTGTTTGGATGTTTGATGGCTGTTTGTATGTTTGATAACTGTTTGGATGTTTGATGACTGTTTGGATGTTTGATGGCTGTTTGTATGTTTGATAACTGTTTGGATGTTTGATGGCTGTTTGTATGTTTGATGACTGTTTGGATGTTTGATGGCTGTTTGGACGTTTGATGACTGTTTGGATGTTTGATAACTGTTTGGATGTTTGATGACTGTTTGGATGTTTGATGACTGTTTGGATGTTTGATGACTGTTTGGACGTTTGATGACTGTTTGGATGGTTGATGACTGTTTGGATGTTTGATAACTGTTTGGATGTTTGATGACTGTTTGGACGTTTGATGACTGTTTGGATGTTTGATGACTGTTTGGACGTTTGATGACTGTTTGGATGTTTGATGACTGTTTGGATGTTTGATGACTGTTTGGATGTTTGATGACTGTTTGGACGTTTGATGACTGTTTGGATGTTTGATGACTGTTTGGACGTTTGATGACTGTTTGGACGTTTGATGACTGTTTGGATGTTTGGACGTTTGATGACTGTTTGGATGTTTGATGACTGTTTGGACGTTTGATGACTGTTTGGATGTTTGATGGCTGTTTGGATGTTTGGACGTTTGATGACTGTTTGGATGTTTGATGGCTGTTTGGATGTTTGGACGTTTGATGACTGTTTGGATGTTTGATGGCTGTTTGGATGTTTGGACGTTTGATGACTGTTTGGATGTTTGATGGCTGTTTGGATGTTTGGACGTTTGATGACTGTTTGGATGTTTGATGACTGTTTGGACGTTTGATGACTGTTTGGATGTTTGATGGCTGTTTGGATGTTTGATGACTGTTTGGATGTTTGATAACTGTTTGGATGTTTGATGACTGTTTGGACGTTTGATGACTGTTTGGATGTTTGATGACTGTTTGGACGTTTGATGACTGTTTGGACGTTTGATGACTGTTTGGACGTTTGATGACTGTTTGGACGTTTGATGACTGTTTGGATGTTTGATGACTGTTTGGATGTTTGGACGTTTGATGACTGTTTGGACGTTTGATGACTGTTTGGATGTTTGATGACTGTTTGGACGTTTGATGACTGTTTGGACGTTTGATGACTGTTTGGATGTTTGGACGTTTGATGACTGTTTGGATGTTTGGACGTTTGATGACTGTTTGGATGTTTGATGGCTGTTTGGATGTTTGGACGTTTGATGACTGTTTGGATGTTTGATGACTGTTTGGATGTTTGATGACTGTTTGGACGTTTGATGACTGTTTGGATGTTTGATGACTGTTTGGACGTTTGATGACTGTTTGGATGGTTGATGACTGTTTGGATGTTTGATAACTGTTTGGATGTTTGATGACTGTTTGGACGTTTGATGACTGTTTGGATGTTTGATAACTGTTTGGACGTTTGATGACTGTTTGGATGTTTGATGACTGTTTGGATGTTTGATGACTGTTTGGATGTTTGATGACTGTTTGGACGTTTGATGACTGTTTGGATGTTTGATGACTGTTTGGACGTTTGATGACTGTTTGGACGTTTGATGACTGTTTGGATGGTTGATGACTGTTTGGATGTTTGATAACTGTTTGGATGTTTGATGACTGTTTGGACGTTTGATGACTGTTTGGATGTTTGATAACTGTTTGGACGTTTGATGACTGTTTGGATGTTTGATGACTGTTTGGATGTTTGATGACTGTTTGGATGTTTGATGACTGTTTGGACGTTTGATGACTGTTTGGATGTTTGATGACTGTTTGGACGTTTGATGACTGTTTGGACGTTTGATGACTGTTTGGATGTTTGGACGTTTGATGACTGTTTGGATGTTTGATGACTGTTTGGACGTTTGATGACTGTTTGGATGTTTGATGGCTGTTTGGATGTTTGGACGTTTGATGACTGTTTGGATGTTTGATGGCTGTTTGGATGTTTGGACGTTTGATGACTGTTTGGATGTTTGATGGCTGTTTGGATGTTTGGACGTTTGATGACTGTTTGGATGTTTGATGGCTGTTTGGATGTTTGGACGTTTGATGACTGTTTGGATGTTTGATGACTGTTTGGACGTTTGATGACTGTTTGGATGTTTGATGGCTGTTTGGATGTTTGATGACTGTTTGGATGTTTGATAAATGTTTGGATGTTTGATGACTGTTTGGACGTTTGATGACTGTTTGGATGTTTGATGACTGTTTGGACGTTTGATGACTGTTTGGACGTTTGATGACTGTTTGGACGTTTGATGACTGTTTGGATGTTTGATGACTGTTTGGATGTTTGGACGTTTGATGACTGTTTGGACGTTTGATGACTGTTTCGATGTTTGATGACTGTTTGGACGTTTGATGACTGTTTGGACGTTTGATGACTGTTTGGATGTTTGGACGTTTGATGACTGTTTGGATGTTTGGACGTTTGATGACTGTTTGGATGTTTGATGGCTGTTTGGATGTTTGGACGTTTGATGACTGTTTGGATGTTTGATGGCTGTTTGGATGTTTGGACGTTTGATGACTGTTTGGATGTTTGATGGCTGTTTGGATGTTTGGACGTTTGATGACTGTTTGGATGTTTGATGACTGTTTGGACGTTTGATGACTGTTTGGATGTTTGATGGCTGTTTGGATGTTTGATGACTGTTTGGATGTTTGATAACTGTTTGGATGTTTGATGACTGTTTGGACGTTTGATGACTGTTTGGATGTTTGATGACTGTTTGGACGTTTGATGACTGTTTGGACGTTTGATGACTGTTTGGACGTTTGATGACTGTTTGGATGTTTGGACGTTTGATGACTGTTTGGATGTTTGGACGTTTGATGACTGTTTGGACGTTTGATGACTGTTTGGATGTTTGATGACTGTTTGGACGTTTGATGACTGTTTGGACGTTTGATGACTGTTTGGATGTTTGGACGTTTGATGACTGTTTGGATGTTTGGACGTTTGATGACTGTTTGGACGTTTGATGACTGTTTGGATGTTTGGACGTTTGATGACTGTTTGGACGTTTGATGACTGTTTGGATGTTTGATAACTGTTTGGATGTTTGATGACAGTTTGGATGTTTGATGACTGTTTGGATGTTTGATGACTGTTTGGACGTTTGATGATTGTTTGGACGTTTGATGACTGTTTGGATGTTTGATGACTGTTTGGACGTTTGATGACTGTTTGGCCGTTTGATGACTGTTTGGATGTTTGGACGTTTGATGACTGTTTGGATGTTTGGACGTTTGATGGCTGTTTGGATGTTTGATGACTGTTTGGACGTTTGATGACTGTTTGGACGTTTGATGACTGTTTGGATGTTTGGACGTTTGATGACTGTTTGGATGTTTGGACGTTTGATGACTGTTTGGACGTTTGATGACTGTTTGGACGTTTGATGACTGTTTGGATGTTTGGACGTTTGATGACTGTTTGGATGTTTGGATGTTTGATGACTGTTTGGATGTTTGATGACTGTTTGGATGTTTGATGACTGTTTGGATGTTTGATGGCTGTTTGGATGTTTGATGACTGTTTGGATGTTTGGACGTTTGATGACTGTTTGGACGTTTGATGACTGTTTGGATGTTTGGACGTTTGATGACTGTTTGGATGTTTGGACGTTTGATGACTGTTTGGACGTTTGATGACTGTTTGGACGTTTGATGACTGTTTGGATGTTTGG
This sequence comes from Labrus mixtus, assembly GCF_963584025.1. Taxonomy (NCBI): domain Eukaryota; kingdom Metazoa; phylum Chordata; class Actinopteri; order Labriformes; family Labridae; genus Labrus; species Labrus mixtus. Next base: position 21,888,135 of record NC_083625.1, on the reverse strand, counting down.
ACGTTTGATGACTGTTTGGACGTATGATGACTGTTTGGATGTTTGGATGTTTGATGACTGTTTGGACGTTTGATGACTGTTTGGATGTTTGGACGTTTGATGACTGTTTGGACGTTTGATGACTGTTTGGATGTTTGATGACTGTTTGGACGTTTGATGACTGTTTGGACGTTTGATGACTGTTTGGATGTTTGGACGTTTGATGACTGTTTGGACGATTGATGACTGTTTGGACGTTTGATGGCTGTTTGGATGTTTGATGACTGTTTGGACGTTTGATGACTGTTTGGACGTTTGATGGCTGTTTGGATGTTTGATGACTGTTTGGATGTTTGATAACTGTTTGGATGTTTGGACGTTTGATGGCTGTTTGGATGTTTGATAACTGTTTGGATGTTTGATAACTGTTTGGATGTTTGATGACTGTTTGGATGTTTGATGACTGTTTGGATGTTTGATAACTGTTTGGATGTTTGATGGCTGTTTGGACGTTTGATGACTGTTTGGATGTTTGATGACTGTTTGGATGTTTGATGACTGTTTGGATGTTTGATGACTGTTTGGACGTTTGATGACTGTTTGGATGTTTGATGACTGTTTGGATGTTTGATGACTGTTTGGACGTTTGATGACTGTTTGGATGTTTGATGACTGTTTGGATGTTTGATGACTGTTTGGACGTTTGATGACTGTTTGGATGTTTGATGACTGTTTGGACGTTTGATGACTGTTTGGATGTTTGATGACTGTTTGGATGTTTGATGACTGTTTGGATGTTTGATGGCTGTTTGGACGTTTGATGACTGTTTGGATGTTTGATGACTGTTTGGATGTTTGATGGCTGTTTGGACGTTTGATGACTGTTTGGATGTTTGATGACTGTTTGGATGTTTGATGGCTGTTTGGACGTTTGATGACTGTTTGGATGTTTGATGGCTGTTTGGACGTTTGATGGCTGTTTGGACGTTTGATGACTGTTTGGATGTTTGATGGCTGTTTGGACGTTTGATGGCTGTTTGGACGTTTGATGACTGTTTGGATGTTTGATGACTGTTTGGATGTTTGATGACTGTTTGGACGTTTGATAACTGTTTGGATGTTTGATGGCTATTTGTATGTTTGATAACTGTTTGGATGTTTGATGACTGTTTGGATGTTTGATGACTGTTTGGATGTTTGATAACTGTTTGGATGTTTGATGACTGTTTGGATGTTTGATAACTGTTTGGATGTTTGATGGCTGTTTGGACGTTTGATGACTGTTTGGATGTTTGATGACTGTTTGGATGTTTGATGACTGTTTGGATGTTTGATGACTGTTTGGACGTTTGATGACTGTTTGGATGGTTGATGACTGTTTGGACGTTTGATGACTGTTTGGATGTTTGATAACTGTTTGGATGTTTGATGACAGTTTGGATGTTTGATGACTGTTTGGATGTTTGATGACTGTTTGGACGTTTGATGACTGTTTGGACGTTTGATGACTGTTTGGATGTTTGATGACTGTTTGGACGTTTGATGACTGTTTGGCCGTTTGATGACTGTTTGGATGTTTGGACGTTTGATGACTGTTTGGATGTTTGGACGTTTGATGACTGTTTGGATGTTTGGACGTTTGATGGCTGTTTGGATGTTTGATGACTGTTTGGACGTTTGATGACTGTTTGGACGTTTGATGATTGTTTGGATGTTTGGACGTTTGATGACTGTTTGGATGTTTGGACGTTTGATGACTGTTTGGACGTTTGATGACTGTTTGGACGTTTGATGACTGTTTGGATGTTTGGACGTTTGATGACTGTTTGGATGTTTGGATGTTTGATGACTGTTTGGATGTTTGATGACTGTTTGGATGTTTGATGACTGTTTGGATGTTTGATGACTGTTTGGATGTTTGATGGCTGTTTGGATGTTTGATGACTGTTTGGATGTTTGGACGTTTGATGACTGTTTGGATGTTTGGACGTTTGATGACTGTTTGGACGTTTGATGACTGTTTGGATGTTTGGACGTTTGATGACTGTTTGGATGTTTGGACGTTTGATGACTGTTTGGACGTTTGATGACTGTTTGGACGTTTGATGACTGTTTGGATGTTTGGACGTTTGATGACTGTTTGGATGTTTGGATGTTTGATGACTGTTTGGACGTTTGATGACTGTTTGGATGTTTGGACGTTTGATGACTGTTTGGACGTTTGATGACTGTTTGGACGTTTGATGACTGTTTGGATGTTTGGATGTTTGATGACTGTTTGGACGTTTGATGACTGTTTGGATGTTTGGACGTTTGATGACTGTTTGGACGTTTGATGACTGTTTGGACGTTTGATGACTGTTTGGACGTTTGATGACTGTTTGGACGTTTGATGACTGTTTGGATGTTTGGACGTTTGATGACTGTTTGGACGATTGATGACTGTTTGGACGTTTGATGGCTGTTTGGATGTTTGATGACTGTTTGGACGTTTGATGACTGTTTGGACGTTTGATGACTGTTTGGATGTTTGGACGTTTGATGACTGTTTGGACGTTTGATGACTGTTTGGACGTTTGATGACTGTTTGGATGTTTGGATGTTTGATGACTGTTTGGACGTTTGATGACTGTTTGGATGTTTGGACGTTTGATGACTGTTTGGACGTTTGATGACTGTTTGGACGTTTGATGACTGTTTGGACGTTTGATGACTGTTTGGACGTTTGATGACTGTTTGGATGTTTGGACGTTTGATGACTGTTTGGACGATTGATGACTGTTTGGACGTTTGATGGCTGTTTGGATGTTTGATGACTGTTTGGACGTTTGATGACTGTTTGGACGTTTGATGGCTGTTTGGATGTTTGATGACTGTTTGGATGTTTGATGGCTGTTTGGATGTTTGATGACTGTTTGGATGTTTGATAACTGTTTGGATGTTTGATGGCTGTTTGGACGTTTGATGACTGTTTGGATGTTTGATGACTGTTTGGATGTCTGATGACTGTTTGGATGTTTGATGACTGTTTGGACGTTTGATGACTGTTTGGATGTTTGATGACTGTTTGGACGTTTGATGACTGTTTGGATGTTTGATAACTGTTTGGATGTTTGATGACTGTTTGGACGTTTGATGACTGTTTGGATGTTTGATGACTGTTTGGACGTTTGATGACTGTTTGGATGTTTGATAACTGTTTGGATGTTTGATGACTGTTTGGACGTTTGATGACTGTTTGGATGTTTGATAACTGTTTGGATGTTTGATGACTGTTTGGACGTTTGATGACTGTTTGGATGTTTGATGACTGTTTGGATGTTTGATAACTGTTTGGATGTTTGATGACTGTTTGGATGTTTGATGACTGTTTGGATGTTTGATGACTGTTTGGATATTTGATAACTGTTTGGATGTTTGATGACTGTTTGGATGTTTGATGACTGTTTGGACGTTTGATGACTGTTTGGATGTTTGATGACTGTTTGGACGTTTGATGACTGTTTGGATGTTTGGACGTTTGATGACTGTTTGGATGTTTGATGACTGTTTGGACGTTTGATGACTGTTTGGATGTTTGATAACTGTTTGGATGTTTGATGACAGTTTGGATGTTTGATGACTGTTTGGACGTTTGATGACTGTTTGGACGTTTGATGACTGTTTGGATGTTTGATGACTGTTTGGACGTTTGATGACTGTTTGGCCGTTTGATGACTGTTTGGATGTTTGGACGTTTGATGACTGTTTGGATGTTTGGACGTTTGATGACTGTTTGGATGTTTGGACGTTTGATGGCTGTTTGGATGTTTGATGACTGTTTGGACGTTTGATGACTGTTTGGACGTTTGATGACTGTTTGGATGTTTGGACGTTTGATGACTGTTTGGATGTTTGGACGTTTGATGACTGTTTGGACGTTTGATGACTGTTTGGACGTTTGATGACTGTTTGGATGTTTGGACGTTTGATGACTGTTTGGATGTTTGGATGTTTGATGACTGTTTGGATGTTTGATGACTGTTTGGATGTTTGATGACTGTTTGGATGTTTGATGGCTGTTTGGATGTTTGATGACTTTTTGGATGTTTGGACGTTTGATGACTGTTTGGACGTTTGATGACTGTTTGGATGTTTGGACGTTTGATGACTGTTTGGATGTTTGGACGTTTGATGACTGTTTGGACGTTTGATGACTGTTTGGACGTTTGATGACTGTTTGGATGTTTGGACGTTTGATGACTGTTTGGACGTTTGATGACTGTTTGGACGTTTGATGACTGTTTGGACGTTTGGACGTTTGATGACTGTTTGGATGTTTGGACGTTTGATGACTGTTTGGACGTTTGATGACTGTTTGGATGTTTGGACGTTTGATGACTGTTTGGACGTTTGATGACTGTTTGGATGTTTGGACGTTTGATGACTGTTTGGACGTTTGATGACTGTTTGGATGTTTGGACGTTTGATGACTGTTTGGACGATTGATGACTGTTTGGACGTTTGATGACTGTTTAGACGTTTGATGACTGTTTGGATGTTTGGATGTTTGATGACTGTTTGGACGTTTGATGACTGTTTGGATGTTTGGACGTTTGATGACTGTTTGGACGTTTGATGACTGTTTGGACGTTTGATGACTGTTTGGACGTTTGATGACTGTTTGGATGTTTGATGGCTGTTTGGATGTTTGATGACTGTTTGGATGTTTGGACGTTTGATGACTGTTTGGACGTTTGATGACTGTTTGGATGTTTGGACGTTTGATGACTGTTTGGATGTTTGGACGTTTGATGACTGTTTGGATGTTTGGACGTTTGATGACTGTTTGGACGTTTGATGACTGTTTGGATATTTGGACGTTTGATGACTGTTTGGACGTTTGATGACTGTTTGGACGATTGATGACTGTTTGGACGTTTGATGACTGTTTGGATGTTTGATAACTGTTTGGATGTTTGATAACTGTTTGGATGTTTGATGACTGTTTGGATGTTTGATGACTGTTTGGATGTTTGGATGTTTGATGACTGTTTGGACGTTTGATGACTGTTTGGATGTTTGGATGTTTGATGACTGTTTGGATGTTTGATAACTGTTTGGATGTTTGATGACTGTTTGGATGTTTGGACGTTTGATGACTGTTTGGATGTTTGATGACTGTTTGGATGTTTGATGACTGTTTGGATGTTTGGATGTTTGATAACTGTTTGGATGTTTGATAACTGTTTGGATGTTTGATGACTGTTTGGATGTTTGATGACTGTTTGGACGTTTGATGACTGTTTGGATGTTTGATAACTGTTTGGATGTTTGATGACTGTTTGGACGTTTGATGACTGTTTGGATGTTTGATAACTGTTTGGATGTTTGATGACTGTTTGGATGTTTGATGACTGTTTGGACGTTTGATGACTGTTTGGACGTTTGATGACTGTTTGGATGTTTGATGGCTGTTTGGATGTTTGATGACTGTTTGGATGTTTGGACGTTTGATGACTGTTTGGATGTTTGGACGTTTGATGACTGTTTGGACGTTTGATGACTGTTTGGACGTTTGATGACTGTTTGGATGTTTGGACGTTTGATGACTGTTTGGACGTTTGATGACTGTTTGGATGTTTGGACGTTTGATGACTGTTTGGACGTTTGATGACTGTTTGGATGTTTGGACGTTTGATGACTGTTTGGACGTTTGATGACTGTTTGGATGTTTGATGACTGTTTGGACGTTTGATGACTGTTTGGACGTTTGATGACTGTTTGGATGTTTGGACGTTTGATGACTGTTTGGACGTTTGATGACTGTTTGGATGTTTGATGGCTGTTTGGATGTTTGATGACTGTTTGGATGTTTGATGGCTGTTTGGATGTTTGATGACTGTTTGGATGTTTGATGACTGTTTGGACGTTTGATGACTGTTTTGATGTTTGATGACTGTTTGGATGTTTGATGGCTGTTTGGATGTTTGATGGCTGTTTGGATGTTTGATGACTGTTTGGATGTTTGGACGTTTGATGACTGTTTGGACGTTTGATGACTGTTTGGATGTTTGGACGTTTGATGACTGTTTGGATGTTTGATGACTGTTTGGATGTTTGATGACTGTTTGGATGTTTGATGACTGTTTGGATGTTTGGACGTTTGATGACTGTTTGGACGTTTGATGACTGTTTGGATGTTTGATGGCTGTTTGGATGTTTGATGACTGTTTGGATGTTTGATGGCTGTTTGGATGTTTGATGACTGTTTGGATGTTTGATGACTGTTTGGACGTTTGATGACTGTTTTGATGTTTGATGACTGTTTGGATGTTTGATGGCTGTTTGGATGTTTGATGGCTGTTTGGATGTTTGATGACTGTTTGGATGTTTGGACGTTTGATGACTGTTTGGACGTTTGATGACTGTTTGGATGTTTGGACGTTTGATGACTGTTTGGATGTTTGATGGCTGTTTGGATGTTTGATGGCTGTTTGGATGTTTGATGACTGTTTGGATGTTTGGACGTTTGATGACTGTTTGGACGTTTGATGACTGTTTGGATGTTTGGACGTTTGATGACTGTTTGGACGTTTGATGACTGTTTGGATGTTTGGACGTTTGATGACTGTTTGGACGTTTGATGACTGTTTGGACGATTGATGACTGTTTGGACGTTTGATGACTGTTTAGACGTTTGATGACTGTTTGGATGTTTGGATGTTTGATGACTGTTTGGACGTTTGATGACTGTTTGGATGTTTGGACGTTTGATGACTGTTTGGACGTTTGATGACTGTTTGGACGTTTGATGACTGTTTGGACGTTTGATGACTGTTTGGATGTTTGATGGCTGTTTGGATGTTTGATGACTGTTTGGATGTTTGATGACTGTTTGGATGTTTGGACGTTTGATGACTGTTTGGACGTTTGATGACTGTTTGGATGTTTGGACGTTTGATGACTGTTTGGATGTTTGGACGTTTGATGACTGTTTGGACGTTTGATGACTGTTTGGATGTTTGGACGTTTGATGACTGTTTGGACGTTTGATGACTGTTTGGATGTTTGGACGTTTGATGACTGTTTGGATGTTTGGACGTTTGATGACTGTTTGGATGTTTGATGACTGTTTGGACGTTTGATGACTGTTTGGATGTTTGATGACTGTTTCGACGTTTGATGACTGTTTGGACGTTTGATGACTGTTTGGATGTTTGGACGTTTGATGACTGTTTGGATGTTTGGACGTTTGATGACTGTTTGGACGTTTGATGACTGTTTGGATGTTTGGACGTTTGATGACTGTTTGGATGTTTGGACGTTTGATGACTGTTTGGATGTTTGATGACTGTTTGGATGTTTGGACGTTTGATGACTGTTTGGACGTTTGGATGTTTGGACGTTTGATGACTGTTTGGATGTTTGGACGTTTGATGACTGTTTGGATGTTTGATGACTGTTTGGACGTTTGATGACTGTTTGGACGTTTGATGACTGTTTGGACGTTTGATGACTGTTTGGATGTTTGATGACTGTTTGGACGTTTGATGACTGTTTGGACGTTTGATGACTGTTTTGATGTTTGATGGCTGTTTGGACGTTTGATGACTGTTTGGATGAATTGATGTTTCTTAATTTCGAAATTTTCCCACTGAAAGCCGGAATGTCGTATCTTTCCGACAGCCCTTGAATGCATCACAGGTTTGTGTTGTATCCCTGAAGATATTTTGCTGTGACGACCGTCTCTGACAGCCAATATGCAAACGATCCCACAGCTGACACTTTGTGAACACACACAGAGCGCTCACTGTTACTGACGGCTTCAGAAAGATATTTACATGTTTATTTATTTTCCATAAAGGCATCAATTCTTCTCTCATGGAGTTAAGTACACTATGACTGTGAAAACCTCATATCTTGGTGTCTTTGTCTGATTTAAAGTCAGAAATATATGATTGATTGAAGCTTTGGTAGCTTTTTAGCAGAGTGAATGTATTTCAATGAGACGCACCAGAAGGCTGTGAAAGACTAACAACAGGACACTTGACGTTTGATAGAGAGGCTCCCTCTGTTATCCACTTCCTGTGGATTGTAATGATGCCAAGGAAGGAAGAAGGGAAGTAAGAAAGGTAGTGATATGATGATAGTTAGTCCCCCACAGTCCCTAACAACCGTCTGTGTTCCTTAGTAACAGTGATGTGTAGGCTGCACACTTTTAAAGTACGGCTCACAATTCAACCGAGAAATCCAATCCACCTGTATTCATAAAGCACATTTAAAGACAACACAAGTCGCTGCACAATGAAACACAGTGGAGTACGTTTAGAGACGAGCTGCAGCGTTTTCGAACACATTGAGACGCTCAGCATAACAGCAACATGAAGAGCGTTTGAATAATGGAGACGTGTGCCGATCGAAACGAGCACAAGCTTCTTAAAGTCAGTGAAATGTTCTTTACTGTCTGACTAAATCAATTTCACCGCCGGGTAAGAGAGCACTGATTTCTCTCTTTTTTTAAACAACCAATCACAACTTTTGAAAGAATGTGTAAAACCTATCAACGTGGTCGACCATGCCTCCTCACAAGCTTCTGTCCCTTCTCGCTCCTAAACTACGAACACAGACGTGAGGTTTCACCCTGCACATAAGTCACCACTGAGGTCAATCCCTCGTCCACTCCCTTGTGGTCACTCTGACCTGCGACTGAGTTTGTGTGAAAGGTGCTAATATGTAATATAAATATTAATAAAGTTGAATATAGATCGATTATAATAAATACTGTGAACGTAATAAAGATTTCTGCAAATCACATGAGCCTGAAAGAAATGTAGCTGTGTTTTTACAGAAAAATAGACAGAACAGTTTTATCTGCAAATAAAAAAAGAAAGCACACAGACACACACACACACACACACACACACACACACACACACACACACACACACACACACACACACACACACACACACACACACACACACACACACACACACACACACACACACACACACACACACACACACACATACTACACACAGCTGTTGACATGAAGTTGATCCTCGTCCATGTCAGCTGAAGGTCTCACATTGCTGACATTCAACAGATAATGAAGTCACATTGCAGAGGACACACACACACACACACACACACAAATACACACTAACACACACAAACAGACACACACACACACACACACAGAGTGTTGCTCATTCTTTCCCGCATCGTCGACCTAAACTGAAGGCAGAAAGTGAGAGAAAACTACCGTTAAACCACATCCTCTGCAAGTGTGTGTGTGTGTGTGTGTGTGTGTGTGTGTGTGTGTGTGTGTGTGTGTATCTTCTATAGAACACAAACCAATTGTATGTCATAATTTTAGCCGCCATGTTTACAGTTTTTTCCAATTGCTAACACACTAAAATGACATGCATAGCACAATTATTTAAACTGACACACAGAGAGCAAAACATCTTCTCAAGTCTCCAAAAGTCTAAACACATTTTCTGCTTTACACACATTTTGCAATTCAAAATGGCACTTTTTTAAATGCACTGAACACGGTTCTCTGCATGAGACACAATAATCTGATGTAAAGTCACATGTTTGCCATTTCAAAACACTGCCATTCAAGATTATGAGCTAATTGGCTATATATGTGCCACCTGGCCAAACACCTCAATGGTTAATTGTTATCACTTCAATCAGGAAGTAAGCACTATGAAAAGACCACCAGTGAGCACTTTTTTTTTTTACAACAATGGAAGACATTGCAGAGAGAGGAAGAGGAAGAGGGAGGGGGAGAATGAGAGGGGGAGGAAGAGTGTGAGGTAGGGGTAGAGCTGGTAGAGGAGTTCATGGCCAAAGAAGACAACAACTTTCAAATGAAATCAGAGCAACCTTAGTTGATCATGTCATCAACCAAGGGCTGACAACACGAGAGGCTGGACAGAGATCAGCCCAACTTGAGCCGTTTTACTGTACTGGTATATGTTGCACTGACTTGTTTGGTGAAAAATTAAAAAAAAAATGTTTGAACAGCACGTGTGTGTATCTGCAAATATTTCTGTGCATGTGAACAATCTGAAGAATTTTCTACAATTCAAACTATTTTAGTATTATGGCAAAGCATACTAAAGATGAGAGTGCTTTTCATTATGCCCAACAGTGTGTAGTTGGTTAGACTAAAATCTGGTAATATGAATGAAGTGTGTGCCATTTGGTGCAAAAGTTTGATTTTGATAATGCTATATGTAGTTTTGGTTGCAGTGCTTCATTTTGCAGGATATATGAGGTATTTTGCAGTTTGGGTGTGTGGTTTTGTGAATTGTGTTAAGTATTTTGATAAAACCAGCCTAGTTTGCAAAATTGTGTTTTAGCAATTGGAAAAAACTGTAAGATGTTTTTCTTTTTATTAACAAACTTTATCTTCTCTTCCTCCCTCCCTCCCTCCCTCCCTCCCTCCCTCCCTCCTCCCTCCATTCTACCTTCCTTCCTTCCCTCCCTCAGGAGGAAGCTCTGCCGCAACGCTCTGTGGCTGACCTCGCAGGACGATTTAAAGGCTTGGCTCCTCCACAGGATGCTGCTGGAGAGAAAACAGTGAGTTTAAAACATAATCTGTGAATAACACACAAACACACACCTGAGTATGGATGCAAGCTGCATGGGCGGAATCACAGAGGGGGCCATGGGGGGCACAGGACCCTAAGATCTGCTCGGCCCCCCCAAAACCCTTCTGCCACAGAATCCTCGATATGTTAGCATTTCTAAGAAGAACAAAGTCAGAGACACAAAGAAGCAAAACAGCGGCAAAGAGACTCAAAGGGACGACGAGATGACTTTAAGGAGACAAACGACCACAGAGAGACCCCCGAGATAATAAAGAGATCCAAACAGACCACAAATAAACACGAAAGAACCACATGAGACGCAAACCCACCGCTGAAAAGGACAAAAAAGAGACACGTAAAACAACCACTGTCAAATATAACATAATGAAAGAGTCTTTAAAGGTCACATATTCTGTAAAATCCTCTTCTCCATGTTTCTCTAACTTTAATGTGTCTCTAGTCTGTCTACAAACCCCCCAATGATGAGAAAAGTCCATCCTCTCTGTCTTTTGCCTGCTCCACTTTTCAGAAAATGTGTGCTCAAACAGGCCGTTTGGAAATTTTCCCTTCATGACATCACAAAGGGCAGTAACCCCTTCCCCAGGTGGGTGACACTCCCACAGCTAGGTGTTTGTTCTGCCCTCTGAGTCTGCCTTCTCACCATAAACAATATGACATGGAGCGAGAAAGCCCGAGACACCCAAGCCCTTCCAGAGAGGGGGCGTGGTCACACCTCATTTACATTTAAAGGTACAGACACAGAAACAGCCTGTTCTGAGCAGGGCTGAAATAGAGGGGTTTATAGACATGATCAAATACAGGATCAGAGTGGATTTAGAAACTTCACACACATGTTTTGAGGAGCTCTGACACTTATTTACTCTGGATGATGAGGAGGATATGTGGCCTTTAAAGTCGTATTTTTGACGTTTAGTTAAAAACTGTGTCTGTAAAAACCGAGGTTTTGGAGTGTCCTTGAATGTGTCTCAGTGTGTGGCAGAGTTTCAACAGAAGTTTGTTGAAATAAAAACAGGAAATGAGGCAGGAAGTGCTTTGTGTGTGTGTTTGAACATGAACATGAAATAACATCTGTCAGTGTTTGTATGAAGACGACTCTCTGAAGCGTTTCACTTCATCATTTATGTTTGGCCTGAGAAAGAGGAGCAGATTATTCTTCTTTCTGCTTCTTTTCAGTCACGATTTGAGATCTTACTGTTTTGTTCAGTGAATGAATGAAATATGTTTAAATGAATAAAAATGTTCTTTATAGACAAATCTGAGGAAGTGCAGATTTTAAACCAGGGAGAGAAGTTCTTACTGTAAATTGCAATAAAGAAACTCAGAAGTTGACTATTCATCAGTCAGAGATGTCAGAGAAATCAATGTGTTTCTCGACGTTGTGTAGGATGAAGTCGCTCCTCGTGCCTTATTGCCTTTATTTGAAATCTCTATAAGTCCTTAAAGGAGCTGCAAGCTGGGAACATAAGTCCATTAAACTCCCATTAACCTGTCTGAACGCTCACCAGTTTGTCTGAGAGGAGGCGGTCTGAGCAGAGAAAAGTTAAAGGTCCAATCAGTAAGATGTTTAGTGAGGTAAATGATAAAGTGACCTTACTATATGATCAGACATTAAGGAAACATGTTATGTTGAAGTGCTGGCTTCTCTGACAACAATGCAGCAGCCAGTATGTCCTCCTTCTAACTTTAGTTTCTGTCCACCACATGGCAACCTGTGTGAGCATCGACTCTAGAGAGGAGGGGGCAGGGGGAGACAGCGCTCTATGAAGTTTATAATTTAGACTGCAGTACTCATTTTAAACACTAGGTGTCAGAGTTACATATTGTGACAAACTTTTTCTGGTGCACATATGATTGTTCCTTCTCTGATGTAGGTAACATGGTTCCAGAATGGAGGCTTAATAATACTGTTTGTTTGTTTACCAGGAGAAGCCGGTGAGACGACGGCCTCCTCGCTCCTTACAGATCCCAAAACCTCACGAAGACAACCAAGAGGTGAGACACAGATTACTTATTTTATCTCTGTAATCGCTAACAGGAGCGGAGCCAAAAGGTGGGCCTGAGGGGTGACATGGGCCCTCAAACATAACACCAAATATGTGTGTGTGTGTGTGTGTGTGTGTGTGTGTGTGTGTTCAGCCTGAAGGTGTCACCTCTACTCTACCTGTTAAAGTCAAGAGGAACTCTGCTCTGATTGAGAAGCTGCAGGTGAGTCCAGGTGGTCCCTGTCAGTCTCTCTGTGTGCCCTCTGACATCACCGTGACATCACTGTGACATCACTGTCTCGCTCTGCAGGCCAACCTGGCGCTCTCTCCCACGGCGCTGCTCCCATCTCCAAAGAGCCCCGGCTTCAGACTGCTGCCCCCCTCCTTCCCCCCTCAGTCACCTGTCTCTGCCCCTGTTACCACGGTAACCACCACCTCATCCACGCCAACCCCCCTAAGCCCTGTCGCCACCTCACCATTAACCGAAGAGGAAGGTCCCGCCTCTTTTGAAGCCCCTCCCATCTCAGAGGAGGGGTCCATCCTGTCAAACATCAACAAGGTGAGTCACTGTTCTCTTCCTCAGGTTAAATCCAGCGCTCTGATTGGTCTGGTTCCTGTGATGTAATCAAATAACAAATTCATGTTAACACCTGGGCAGTTATGTTCCTGCCTCTTAGAGTAACAGTTTTTATTTTAATAAGTCTGAATGAGGTGACCTCACCTGCCTGTCTTTGCTCTCATTGGTCCTCCAGAGTCGAGCTCGCCACTCCATCCGACGACGCCCTCCATCTCGACGCCACAGGAAGACCAGCAGCGGAGACGAGGTGGGTCTGAGCTCGCCGAGTGAACAAGGAGACAAAAAGACAGACAGAGCAGAAGAAGAAGGAGTAGGAGAAGGAGTAGGAGAAGGAGGGCAGGATGAAGATAAAACAGGGGAGGTGAAGGAGGAAAAAACAGACGCTTCAATGAAAAATGAAACCCATGAAGAAGAGAAGTCGGAGATCGATGTAGAGTCCAGAGAAGAAGACACAAAGGATGGAGAGATCCCATCCACAGGAGGAGGAGAGGAGGCATCTTCATCAAGGACAAGAGAGGAGGAGGAGGAGGAGGAGGCGGAGAAAAACTCAGGAGGAAAACATGAAGAAGAATCCACTAAAGGAGCAACAAACACGGAGAGCAGAGAAGAAGAAAAGAACGTGGCGAGTCCTGACTTTCTGCTTCCCTGAGTCCTCTTCTTTGTCAAACAAACCTCTGCCTCAGATTTCACTTTGTTGGTGCACGTTTAATCGTTGTGTTTTCTCTCTCACAGGAGACAACGTGTCAGACATCATCCTTATGAGACCCAGCACTGCAGGCAAGCAGAGCCCCTGCGATGCTGCGAGGGAGACCCTGCAGCTGTCTGAGAGTCTGGACTCTGTGCAGACGGACATTTAAATCAAATGTAGCTGCTGCGTTTGTTCGCTGCGGAGTGTCTTTATATCTAATGTAATGAAGATGACACCGACAGACTGAAACAAATAGTCCTGTAAAGTGTAATGATGATGATGATGATGATGATGGTGGTGTGTTTTTATATGTTCACTCTATGGTGGCCCTGAAGGTCAATTACATTTAATGAAATCCGAAAACTACTGTTGTAGTACTTGAAATCGGTCTTGGTCTCGAGACCATCGAGACATCATTTTCCAATTAAAGTCGATTCTAAAATTCACATTTTTTCATCTCTGTCTATTTTCTGTTTTTTTTTGTTGAAATTTGCTCAAACTAGGATCAATATTGGAGATGCTTTTGAAAAATGGAGAGAGGTTAGAACGCAGAAAGGTTTACAGACCGATGCAGAGCTGGATAAACACTGAAGCTTCAGTGTTCACCACATGGTGACCTGTGTGAGCACCACTCTAGAGAGGAGGGGGGGGGGGAGACAGCTCTCTACAATGTTTAGAATTAGGACTGCAGTACCCAATTAAACCACTGTAGGTGTCAGAGTTACATATTGCTCCTTTAAAGTGGAAAACACAGAGAGCAAGAGATTGACACGTCCCAGCTGTAATCAGCTGACAGCTTCTCTCATCAAGGCGCTCCATTTAAACACTATAAACATACTAACTCAAGTCAAGGTCAATCAATCAATCCACTATTTAATCAACTATTGTCTCTATGATTTCTGCTTCACCAACGCTGCTCACACTCTGCTGCTGCTGGGAAAGCTTTGCCTCCAACCCCCCCAGCAACCAGCCGCCTCCTTTCTGCCTGAAGCCTTTGGTTCCACCTTGTGGGTAAAGTTCAGCACTGCACGTCCTGGAAACCTTTGTCGTGCTGCTCAGCCAACCCAGGGAGCATCCTTTGACCAGAGCCTTCAACGCTCCGCATAACTGTACCTCCATGTTTGCAATAAAATGGTTGAATAAAGACGAGAGTGTTTCTGACTGTAACTGATTTATAGAAAAACAATCTTATTGGATAAATTAATGAAGCACAAGATATCTAAAATATCTCCCAACCCTCCATGGGTATGGAACCAAAGTCGCCGGTTTGTGTCTGGTAGCTGGAGAGGTGCCAGTTCACTTCCTGAGCTCTGCCTTTGGGCACTAGACCCCCTCCAACTCAGGAGCCTGAGGAGGAAACCTGGCAGCTCCTCGCTGTGTGTAAATCTGTTTCTGGATAATCTGTTTGATCCTGTGATGCTGCCACATCCAGCCTCACCGCAGCCCCAAATAAAACAGATCAACAGGAGCAGGACGCCACTTTAGGAAACATTCAGGTGTACTACAGGGGATGTGAAGTAACACGACGAGAGCACAATGAACTTAACGGCTCATTACGGCACAGGAGAGAAGGCTTCAGGGCTGAGACTGACCCACTGAGCTCCAAACACGATCCAACTGTCAAATCTCAGAGATCAGAGAGCGTGTATGCAGAAATAAAGAAGGGAAGAAGAATAATAACTGGGAGTAGTTAGAGAGCATCTTTCAAAAAGAGAGTTAAAAAGAGCTTCACATGCTGACAGAGAACAAACAAACGAGCATGAGACAGAATCAGACACCGACAGTGTGTTTAAAGACTTAAATCCTCTTCTTCTGTGGTTGGAAAAAGCACAAACACAAAGAGTGAAAGAGGATGAGATCATGAACCACAAAAAAAACCAAACACATTTACAGCAAACATGCAGAAAATACATAAATGATGCAGTGAGAAACAGACAAACGATGAATGTCTAAAAGGAGCAGTATGTTACGCTGACTCCTAGTGTTTAAAATGGGTACTGCAGTCTAAATTCTAAACATTGTAGAGAGCTGTCTCCCCCCCCCCCCCCCTCCTCTCTAGAGTTGATGTTCACACAGGTCACCATGTTGTGGACACTGAAGCTTCAGTGTTTATCCAGCTCTGCATCGGTCTGTAAATCTTTCTGTGTTCTAACCTCTCTCCATTTTTCAAAATCATCTCCAATATTGATCCTAGTTTGAGCACGTTTCTGCTCGTGGAGCTTATTAGAAACATGCAGAGGCTTTTTAGGTCGGGTACAATCACTTCTATCTGAACCACTTCTCTTGACCGCTTCCATCGCTGCAACACCTGTTGACCTGATAACTGCTCTCATCTGACAAACCGAGGGACGTCCAAAGCCGTGTGGGGTGCCTTAAAACCACCTACCTTCTCTGGTCCAAACAAATCCAGATCATTCAGGACCAGAATCTAAAGTTAGAAGGAGGACATACTGACTGCTGCATTGTTGTCAGAGAAGCCAGCACTTCAACATAGCATGTTTCCTTAATGATCATATAGTAAGGTCACTTTATCATTTCACTCACTACACATCTTACTGATTGGACTGTTAATAATCTTTGATAAAATTGATTTTGCCAATTTATATGTTTTTTTTTCAATGTGAGTGAGGAGGAGGGGATGATGACGTTCATATCCTGTGACCGCTACGATCTCCGTGCTCTAATTAAACCGCTGCATCATGTCTTCTCGACTTGTTTGTTCATACTGTGAATATAATGAACACAAACCACTGACATTAAGGCTGACATCATCGCTTCCTCCGCCCTTTCCCCCGTCATTCTTTTTTACGTCGTGACTTGATTCAGAGACAGCTGTGACTTCAATTATCAAGAAACGTTCAGGAGTGCATGAAACAGCTTCTTATAGTTGTTAAGATATTTGATTGTGATCCAAACAAGCTGATGTAACATGAACACGTTCTGGAGATGCTCATGATGTGGCCGAGTCGGCCTCATAGAGGACCTGCAAACATGTAGAGAAGATCAGAGTCTGAACGTGTGACGATGGTCCCTCTGATGAAAATGTTAAACTTCTCTCTCAGGTTGAATCACTGGAACTGTTGGATCAAAAAAAAGCTGTGCGGTGATTTAACATGCTCATCAGATTAACAGAGCGGACAATGTTTCTGAGTAAAGCTGGTTCTGCTCTCAGGAGTTAGCAGAGTCTTTACAATCATCATCATCAGATCACTCACTTCTTCAATTAGCTGGGTTGGAAACAAACCAGCTGAACTTCATCTATGTTCTGATAGAATCCAAAGAATGTATTTACAATACCTGAAAAGTGAAAGATTGTGTTAGTCAGAGATATGCAGGGGATGGAGCAGAGACAGGATAGGATAATACTTTATCGATCCCCAGAGGGGAAATTCGGGCGTTGCAGCAGCACAGACAAGTAGAAGAAGGTAAAAAAAAATACAAATTTAAACAGAATAGATTAGATAAAAATAAGGGGTATATACAAGTACAATATGAATGATGAAGTTACCTATGCAGGGAATTAGACATTATGTGCAGTGAATGGAACAATAAATGCTAAATAATCCAATAATCCAACGTTAATAATGATAATAATGAAGCCTGTCATGGGGGTAGTGTTTATGGGGGTGAAGTTTGTGTCAGGACCGACTGCTATTGTTGTCATAGACTGCTGTTGTACAGTCTGATGGCGGTGGGCACAAAGGAGCGCCTGAAGCGCTCTGTTTTGAACCTGGAGAGAGATGAGACGATTGCTGAGGGAGCTGCCCATCTGCCACAGCTCGTCATGGAGAGGGTGAGAGGAGTTATCCAGGATATGATTTTGGCAGGTAAGTTTACAGGTAAGGGGGGGGGGGGGGGTATAGAGATCCAGAGATGTGTGCTGATCCAGGTTGAACCCAGTAGATGCATGAATGGGACAGAGGCAGGAGTTGAGTGGAGGATAATTAGGAAACAGAGTCTACGATCTGGCGGAGTGGTGGGCCTTGAAAACGCCTCCAGACTACTGTCCAACATAGTAATAGTGTTCAACAGTAGTCTATAGTGTGACCTCCAGTCGGTGGTTATTCTGCAGTTCACCAGGCCAGTCTAAACTGGTTTCTGGTCTTGGAATGAGGAAGTAAACAACAGCCCAGCTGACATCAAACTTGACTCTGACGAGAGATTCATTTAGATTTTCATGATTTAGAGAATCAACAAAGATAACTGGTGGTCTCTTTGTGTGGTCTGATTGGGATTATTTCCTCTGTTACGATGGACGCTGCTGTCCGTCATTTCGTCCTCTGACCTGATGCTTTGCATTGTGGGGAACGTTAGGTAGAGTCAACATTTCCAACATGGCGACCGCCATCATTGGGCTTCATAACACCTCTTCAGAACCAATGGGTGACGTCACTGTGACAACGTCATGTGTTTTAAACAGTCTGTGGAGAAAACTCAAGTCAAGGTCAATCAATCAATCCATTTTTATTCATGTAGCATGTAAAGAAGTCAAAGTGGCAAGGAATAACTTAAATGCACAATATGTTGAATTACCCTAGGGTAAGCGTACCCCCATTTGAGAAACACTGATGTAGATTACACTCAGATACATTAACTCGTCTGTAAACATATTCTCTTCCTCAAGTCGGTTTCACCCAGTCGTCTTTACTACATCCATGGAGAGTTCATCTGGGGTGGGGAGTAGCAGAGAGAATTCCCATGATTCCCCGCTAGCCTTGACACCATCTTTTATTATTATTATATAGTATTGTAGTATTGATTGAGAGCCCCCATGCTGCAGAATCTACATATTGTATCTTTGACAGGCGGTAACCTTGAGCAGAACCAGAGTCAGGTTGAACGACGAATACAATATATTTTGTATTAAATTACACATATTTCCACCATTATTGGCATATAAGCCGTCAGTCTGTATCATCTGTGGATAAATGACGATTTGCAGTTTCATTGAGCTCAAGTTAGCTCCTGTCACACGGCGAGGAGTACAAACACTAAGAATAAAAGTCTGATCTGATTTTCAGGCTGGTAATTTGGCGGTGTCCTTAATAAGGTTAATCTATGTCGGGATCTTGGTTATAAAACCTGTACACAGTGATATAAATGTTCTCTCCGTCCTATTTTAGCTCATGGTGCAGCAGTCTGAGGCTGTTGTAAGCAAACAGAACAGAGTTACACAATTTGTGAGGAATACATTTATGGTTACCTGGAAACAGAACCGTGTCAAGAGTGGTGGGAAGGTGACATGCTCATCACACACTTAACCGAAACAAAATCTGTCAGAAAGGAGCTTCCAAAACATAAACCGAGGAAGGTGTCAAATATAATCCTCACGGCGTTGAGTCAAATTAAACCAGTTCGTTTTGAGAATTACAAGAAACTGAAGTAGTGAGAAGAATTTGTGTGTAAACTTGGAGAGACGATCTCCTCTAAATCCTGTTTATTAGATCAACTTCTGTTTGTAAACATGGGAAGGTTCTTAAGCTTTAAGTCGGATAGACGTACAGATACAGACAGAGCCTTCTGTCAGTAATCTGGGGTTATTTCATCTGTATGTCTGCACCTCTTCTTGAAGTTTACGGATACTGACCAGACGTTGGGATACCACCAGAAAAGGAAATCATGGGGGCAGTGTGGAACAGTGTAGCCAACAAATCTATCCACAGCAACAAAACACAACAAAGTGTGTACAAATACAAATCTATTTTCCAAAAAAAATAATAATCTGTCTCTCTGTGAGCTTTATTGGACTAACAGACCGTCCAACAAGTCTGAGCTCCACTTCTTACAACCAGTCACATTAGAACTTTATTTTATTTACATGTTAGCAACAATTAGCAGCTAATCTGAGTCTAACCATACCTGGTTCCTCACTGGTCTTGGAGGTTTCCCCATGACCAAGTTAATTGCCTTCAACTGCCCTTCATGGCAGCAGTAGACCATCAGCTCCTGAGTCCTGTGGGGTAAAAATCTGTTAAATCTGTTAAAAAGAAAAGAATCTTCCTCAATAACAAAAAGGTCTCTGATCTGTTCTGTAATGTTACACACTTGATAACCTGAGAACCTGAAAAACAACAACTTCTAGTGGACGGTACTTAATTGTTTGCCACCACGATGATGTTGTAGCTTGATTTTTTTGCTGCTTTGTCAAGAAATTTAATGAAGCACCTACAAAACGTTTTGTACCTTTGAGTTATTTTGACCCAAAATGTTCCAGAACAGGGCCCAATTATCAGTATTACTCTTTACAGTCAGTCTCAGAGGAGGAGGAGGAGGGGGAGGTGCCTGATTGGGAGTCACAGCAGGGAATCTCTACGTCTGAACTCTGACAACCAGGTGAGTCTGTTATATAACCCTCCTGTAGCGCGGGTGGTCTCTCTCTCCTCCCTGGGGCGCTTAAAGCCTCTTGGCTCGGCCTGTGGCAGCAGAACTCTACGGTAGGACGCTCTGATCTCATTAGGGAGTTATTTTAGGGGCTGTGTGCTTTTTCCTGCAGGACCTAAGAGGGTTACAGAGTCCTGAGGTTTGCTTTTTGGCTGCAGACTCACTACAGGCTGGACGTGGGCCTGCTTGGCCTTGTCTGCGAGGCCACGGATTTAAACTTTGAGACTATTTTGGACTCTTTTTGTCAGACGAGCTCAGCCCCCTGAAGATCCTGCAGGTCCGTCGTTAGCAGATTTGTTGTCTCTCCTTCAGCGTGAGGACAAACTCTCCGTCTGTTCGTCTTCTGTTGAGGTTTTGCTTTTGGCGGCCTCGGTGCTCCACTCGGACCGCACCAATGGGGAACCACGGCTCGAACCTGGACGACATCCTGGCCGAGGACATGCACCACTGGTACAACAAGTTCATGAGGGAGTCTCCGTCAGGCCTCATCACGCTGTTCGAGCTGAAGGCCATTCTCGGACTGAAGGGCATGAGCGAAAACGCCAACAGTTATGTGGACCAGGTGTTCTTCACCTTCGACATGGACGGGGTCGGTCTCTCTCTCTCATTCACATTCACACACACACTCAATTAAAGCTATTTAAATAAGGAGAGAGCAAACTGTCCTCCTCTGTTTGATTTTGTTCTGGTTTTATGGAGCAGAGTCAGTCTGAGCCACAAAATCACAAATCAGGCCGGTAATTTCTGTCCGATAGCAGCTCAACAAAGATATTAGAAGGATTTGATCGGTCAGATAAGCATCAAAACTGTCGAAAAGTACAAAGGTCATTGATTGGTCATGAATACGATGTAAAGAAACATGAATAATTATATTAAACAAAGGTGTGAGTGTACAGATCAGTCAGAACAGGAGTGGTCGACACATACGAGCAGTTCCCTCCAATCGAGTGACAGGATCAGAGAAGTTTTATTTTCAGGGGAAATGTGATTCAAACACCAGTTAATATATTAAGAGTTGTTCGAATGCAAGTTCAAATGATCAGTGTTTGTACTGTACTCAAGTATTTCTACTCTCTGTTACTTTAAACATTTTGTTTGTATGAGAGATGAGTGAAACGTTCAGATTGGACTTTTACGTTACGTAGCAAGTCACTGAACGTAGAAGAACATCGGGAAGTATTGGAGTAAACGTGTGAGTGCTTAAAAATGAGAAATGCTACATAACAAGGTTCATCTTATCAGAGGTCATCATAGCAGCTCTTCCAAGGAACTGCAAAGATTTAATCACAGTCACTGAGTCGCTGAGAAGAGGCTTTGCTATGACGGATCTTGACATATTTAACACTATAAACCTCAGAGAGGAGGTGCCGTGCAGGACGCCAAGACAGAAATAATTGATTTTCATGTTATTGATTTCCAGAGATTGGCCCGTTGATCGCTGATTTGACAGTTTGTGACATGGAGCGAGTCTCCTTCTGATTTTAAATCAAGGGCGCGACTTGAATGGACGCAGATTAATCAGTCAACTTGATACGATGAGGATTCAGGCTCATTCAAATGTCAACAGTCTCATTCTTGTTATGTGTTGAAATGAGGAAAAGGAATTTCAGGTTTCGTTGCTCCTGGAGGAGGATTTGTTTCTCGGGGAGCTGGTCTCTAGGATCTTTTGTCTGTAGGTGATTTAATCGAGTACAGTAGAGCTGCTTGTTGCTCTATGAATTATTGAAGAAGTCTTCATTGTCATCTCCATAGCTGTGCTTTAATATTGATGTTAAGAGAAAGTATTTGATGAACCGGTTTAGCTTCACGGTTCACCTGAGGATGTGACATGACCCCCTGCTGATCTGTTTCTGTGGGATCCCTGATGAAGACTTTGACTGAACACAAGACAATTTTCAGATCTTAACCGATTTTAAAAACGTGGAGACCATAGATATGAGGACAGTTTAACCGATGTTTTACATTATAATCCTCTGAACGCACTCACGAGATGATTCAGACCTCACGAGATCTCACAGAAACTCACTTCCTGAAACTGACTTCAGGAGAAAAACAAACATGGAGGACGATGGTCGTGGTCAGTCGTCTGTGGGTTAGAGTTATGGTTCGTCTTCATGAGACGTTATAAAGACTCTCGTCTTGTTGCCATAGTTACACAAGCTGCTCTCCTTCAATATTCCACTCGTCTCGGGGCTCACTTGTGTTTATGTCCGCTGCCATGTTTGTGAGCGGTTAAAGTGCTTGCTCTGCTCGCTCTCATTGGCTGTTGCTGGTATTCCGTTAGAGGCAGCCGGACCTGGAATCATAAATATCAAACATGATATTTATGATTCCAGATTAAGGAGGCTCCAACTCGATCAGGAGCAGTGAAATAATCGTAGTGACACCAAACACCTGAGGATTATTTGGAGGAATAATCGGTTGTGACGAGAGGCCATGCATTCCGATGTTTGAGGCGACAAATCTGTCCTTTAATGGTCTGATTTGTAGCCAGCCTCAGACGAGACGTGTCGGCATCTAGCCCGTACATGAAAGGCTTTTAAATATTTACAAAGCAGTGTGCCTTGGATATTTTTTGGGGATGACTCATTGACCGTAAAGCAGAACACAAGTCCAACGTCTCCTGGTTTTTTCTTGTATCCAAAGAGCACTAGTCTCTGAAACTTCAATATGTGAAGGAACACTCCTCAGCCATTCCTCTTGATTTAAAGTAGCGTGAAGGTGTTGGAGGACAATGCAGCAGGTTGATGATGCGTTGACTGATGACCTTCTGCTCTTTGACTCAGGATTGATTCAAGGTCTGCATATAAAGGTCTGGATATCAAGGTCTGGATATGGTGGTCTTGATGTCGGGTCTAGATGTAAAGGTTTTGATTTAGTTAGATTTTTAGTAAAATGGGATCAAAGTTCTGTTGTCATGGCGACCCTTGCTCGGTGATGTTGCAGGTCTGAAATGTTTCGAGCTGAAGGTCCTGATCTTCAGTCTGTTATGAACAGAGCGAGCTTCTAGAATTTGCTGCTTGTTTAGTGGAGATATAACATGTATAATATTCCATACTCACTTTGGGTTCATGTACATTGTCTGTTTGATTCAGCGACACTGGCTCTTAAGAGTCCCTCCATCCATCCATCCATCTGTCCCTCCATCCATCCGTCCAGAAAGCTACACTGACTCTTTAGAGCTCAGTGAGTGTGGGAAGAAAACATGTGTGTCTGATTTTCATCACAGTTTGACATCTGTAGGCATTTTCAGACAGCAGGAACTTTTTCATAGTTCTAGGAACTGTTGGAACCCTCCTCCAATTTTGTTTTAATTCCGCACCGCAGGAACTAGCTCCTGCTTCAGAGTAGGTACCATGTTGGTGCGAATGAAAACAGAAAAAATGTCCCCATGATGTGTAGTTCCCAGAGAACTCCAAATAGTGGATAGTTCTTCCTCTAAAAGTCCTCAGAACTGTTTGTCTGAAAACACCTCATGTTTAACGACCTCTCACATTGGGGTTGTGCACGTTTTGCTCCTCTATAGAAACAATGATCTGTTCTTCAGGTCGTCGTTTAGCTTTATTTTATTTTGCTGAGATTGATCTGCGTTAAAAGCTTTCTATCAGTTTTAATATTTGACCTCAGAATGACAGTACAGGCACGTCCTAAGTCGTCTGAAATATAGCATCTGTGAGCGCTGATGTAAGGGTTCATTGAAGGGTTAACGTTGTGGTGAAGTTTTCCCAAAGTAAACGGTAACCCTTCAATCTTGGATTATAATCGAGTGTCTTGTTAACGTGCA
The DNA here is from genome assembly GCF_963584025.1 of Labrus mixtus. Classification (NCBI taxonomy): domain Eukaryota; kingdom Metazoa; phylum Chordata; class Actinopteri; order Labriformes; family Labridae; genus Labrus; species Labrus mixtus. The sequence continues at coordinate 21,864,134 of NC_083625.1, read as the reverse complement.
GATTTGACTTTGGGTCTCGGTGCAGATCAAAGAGTGAAAATGAGGACAAAGATGGTGGACGCAGCACTCTCTCTCCATCTCTCTCTTTAATTGGCTTACAGAGTTTGCATGTGGCGCTCTGATCCCTGCTGAGTGTTTATGGCGAGCTAAGTGGATCGCTGCAGTTCAGGGAGGATGTTCTGAGAAGAGAGTGAGCGGAAGGACATTTGGAGATCACCTGCTGGTCTATAGCGATGGTTTTTATTAACCAGCTTCGATACAGAGTGCCACCAGTTCAGACAAACACTAACCGACCAGTTAACAACACGTCAAATCAATCAATCATCAAATCAATCAAACCGACGTATTAATCCGTCTCAGGAGCAATTGGTTTGGATGGGATCAGAGTGCACGGCGACAGACGGACAACAAATTAATTAGAGAAAAGCGATTAAACAGAGAACAGGACCTATAATTATCACCGATCAATAACACCATCCATAACAGAAGAGAACGCTCTGAGTGTGTGAACGCATGAAAAATATGAATAATTATGATATTTAAGGCTCTGCAGTGACTCGACATCCTTCAGCTTTTATATGAGGAAACATTGAAAAGATACAACGTGATTAAAATGAAGTGTTCTGAAAGTTTCATTAGCTGTCGGTCTGAATGTTTATAGAGAGATTAAAACAATTAAAGAGTAACTAAACCCTAAAACCACTTTTTTCAACTATAAACCTCTGTATTTGAGTATTAAGTAGTGTTATGGATCAATTCAAGTCCCAATCTCGAGTACAAAGTATTGAAATTCGAAATATTGTGTTAGAAATGTGCATAGTGACTGCCCTTCCGTTTGAAAAAGTCTAACGGCTGTGTGGAGTGAATGCCTACGTAGGAGTAAATGCGGAGTAAAGTCAGGCGCGAAGGAGTGAGTGGGCGAGTTTACCCCCTCTAATTTTTTGAATTTCCAGGGTCGAGCACTACAGCTGAAAATATGGGGTTTAGTTACCCTTTAACGACAAATTCTCTACAATTAAACGTCATTTACAAGCAGCAAAAAAATGAAGTTCCTCGAGTGTCCACTAGAGGTTGTTTACAGAAGCACAGGAAGTCACATACACACCCATTCTAAAAAGCCTGTTTTTACAGCAGAGATTAACATGTTTACAGCCTGGTTCAAAAAACCAAATAGGTCTGGTGGGCGTGGTGTAACGGTTTGTCAGGAGGCTTAAAACCCGCCTCAGCTCCAGCTCTCAGCCTGTCGTTAGGTTGACTGAAAGTTAGGCTGAGACAGCATTTCCAGCATGGAGACCCCCATCGATGGGACTCTTCCATGTTTGAAACAGGACGAGGACAAGGCTCTTTCAAAATAAAATCAAAGAAAACAGAAAATTAGCTGAGCAACAAAATTCAACAAGAAATATAAAACACATCGGCTGGTAGTAAAGAGCCAACATCTGATTTTGTTCCATTTTTACTCTTTAATTCTTCAGTGTTATTTCTGTTCAGTCTTTTATTCTTGAAGATTAGTTTGACGTGTCCTGATGTTTGACAAGTTTTCATATCTTCACTGCAGCTGTACCACAGATTGACTCCCTCTGTTGTGATACATGTGGCCTCTCATTGGTCCGTACTGCCGTGTTATTGAACATCATTCTTCCTCTGAGGTCGAATTTATGGAAACAACCTTTGGATTCTGTTCATGGGCTTTGTTGAATGTCTGTAGGATCTGCGTTTGTTTTGTACGTGCTCCTCACACTGCTTTGCATCGGGAAACTTTGGTTTACACTGTTATTCTGGGACATGGTTCTCACTCATGACTTGTGGACATGCATTAATGGAGTGATGTCAGAGGGGGGGTTACACACAGAGCACGTCAGGGTTGTTGGGGGTTCAGGTCTCCTTGAACCCTTGGGGGCCCTCTGGTTCTCAAACCGAGTCCTTATAGATTGAGCTACTGCCGCTCCTTACCCAGCAGCTCTGTCTGTGTCGCCTTCATTTTCATATTTGATTGGTGTGTTTTTTTAACTCCATCCTTTTTGGAGTTTCTGGACTAATACTTTATTATAATTAGCAACGTTGCACCTTCAGGTCTGCACAGACTCATTTAAAAACGGCCCCATCTCCTTTCAGACGCTTATTCTTATCCCGGCTGATGATTTATTTATTGATGTTTTTATTAATCTTATTAGTTGGACTTATGTCTCCTATGTGACCTGATTGGTGGAACCTCGAGCACTTTGACTATTTAGTGTTTTTATAACGTCAGTCTGGTTTTAAATCATTTACATTCTCTCTAATGTGTTTGTTTCTTGTTACATCTGTTTTGTAATCTGTGCGTCATGATGGATGTCACTAGCTCGCTGGCTGCAAACAAATCTACCTACAGGTCCAAATGAAGTCACCTGAACCTGAACCTGAACCTGAACTTCTAATTTAACTGTTTTAAATCGTACATAGGACTCTATTGTTATCCTGCAGGGTTATAAACATTTACGCTTTGAATGTTGATCACTTTAGGGTTTCTTTAAATCTTCTTTCAGGTTAATATATTAATATGGGGGGGCGGGGGGGCAGCGGGGGTTGTAGGACAAAACAAATGTCTCATGTCATGTGTTTTTGTAAACTGATACCTGAGGCTTTGCATTCCCTCTTGATCAATAAGTATCTTTCATCCATCCGCCCCACCATCCGTCCATCCGTCCACACATGCAGGTCGGCATGACAACATCAGGAAGGTTTTCAGGAGTTTTCTGCAAATGTGAAAGCAGTAAATGAGTCCAGAGAACTGGAAACAGTATATTCACCTGTTATATAGAGTGGTGTTGATTCACGTTTCCATGGTGACCAGCCAGAGTGCTAACGAACAGAACAGAAAGCTATGTATGTGACTTTGAGAACTTTTGTGTTTTAAAACACTGTGGCTCAGTGGTAGAGTTGGTGGTCTCTGAATTTGAAGGTCGGGGGTTCGATCCCCAGCTCCTGTGATCACATGTCGATGTGTCCATGGGCAAGACACTTAACCCCGAATTGCTCCCCCTGCTTCATCTGCAGCGTTTGACTGTCTATGAATGGATGCGATAAAACTGACGGACTCTTTACAAAGCAGCCTCTAACGTACTTTCCTTCTTCCAAACCTCCTACTTCTGGTGACTGAATGATGTTTCGCTGTTCTCAGAGAGTAATACTTTAAGAATGAGGATTTTACGATGAAGCTGAGCAAACACTGCAGCCAGTTCTCCTACACATTTTCCTTCCACTATTACAGACTTAGTTTCCAAACTCAAATAAAAAGGCCTATTATCAAAGGCCAGCAGACTGATGATGTTCTTTGTCCCTGTTTCCTGTCTGCAGGACGGTTACATCGACTTTGTGGAGTACATCGCTGCCGTTAGTCTGATGCTGAAAGGAGAAATCAACCAGAAACTAAAGTGGTACTTCAAACTGTTCGACCAGGACGGCAACGGAAAGATCGACAGGGAGGAGCTGGAGACCATCTTCTCTGTAAGTCTCAACGAAACACAAAAGAAGAAAGAACAACGTGTTCTTATAAAACCTCTAGACCTCTAGACCTCAAAGATTTTTACAACACGCTTCAGAGCTCATCTTCCTCTTTTCACTCACAAACACTCAGGAGTTAAAATCATCATTTCAGATAATGTCAGGTTCTCCCGCGAATTAAAGCAAAGTATGGAGAAAACTTCAGTTTGTCCACCTTCAAAATAAAAGCACCACTATGTTATAATGTGTACGACAGGAAACTGAAATCCACAGAAGAGAGAATATTTAACGGATGGCAAGCGTGCAATCATGCTGACGTGATATCCAACGCTCTCCTTCTGTTAGGACGCGTGTTCTACTCAAACCAAAGAAAACGTGAGATGAAGGTTAAAGTGGAGGTCAAAGTCAAAGCATGACTTTCCTGAAGTCACAACCTTTTAAAGAAACATAAAGGAATAAGTGGATCAGGAACATTTTCTTGATTTATTCAACATTACAGTTTTTGGACTTGTCAGATACAAACATTTCCTCATTAATTTAACATTAACTGAGACTGTGAGCTGTGAAGAAAAAGATCAATTTAAGGTCATTGCTTTGCGATGGGTTCTCATGATAAGCATGAGACATCTTAGAGATATAAAGGTTTACAGAAGCTTCTCCTGCAGGTGAATCAGCAGAGCTGAAGCTGCAGTTCTCTGAGAACTGGGCTGGATTAACTCTGAAATTAGACAAGTGTTAATCTCTTGAATGAGCTCAATCTAGAAGCTGACAGGAAGCTTCAGGAAGTGGGTCGACTGACTCCAACCCAGTTAGCCTGGCTGTGAAACCAGTCTGAAAGAGGAGAGAGAAACCAGTGTGCTGAGGAGAGGTAGACCCTCTGAGCGTCTGACTCTGGAGGAAGGTTTGATCTAAGAAATAACTGGAAAACTATTTTTAATTTAAGTACTATTAGAGCTAATCTCAGAACGTTATCGTAGGATAATGAGGCCGTAAATAAACATGAAAAGAGACGGATTCTAAACAAAGAGAAGACAAAATTAAACTTTAATCCTGAATTAAAATAAAGCCCTGCCCCAAAGGTACAAACTTTATTTCCATAAAGTCCTTCTTGGGCTGCACCACATTCACTAAATGCATCCAACAGAAAGCTTTCAAAGACTAGAACCTCCTGAACAACTGTTAAATGTGACCTTGAGATTCCCCTCAGACGATCAACATTTGGTCAAAATGTTTAGTCATTCAAAGGAAGCACGTTATGGAACAGCTTACCTCTGAGTCAGGGAAGGCTCCAGCTCTGCCATTCTCAAGGGTCACCTGAAGCTGAGGCTCAGAACAAACCAGATCTGTGACCATGTCTAGAAAAAAATCCTTTTTCAAATTATGCCTCCACAAACACCGCTAGTTATGCTAACCCTGTGCATTACGGGGTTAATAAACAGCTATGTATGCTAACCCTGTGCAATTTCTATTTGTATACATGTATGTTTCCAAACCGAAATGTTGCCACTGTTTTTGTACATACAGTATTGATCTTTAGAACAGGAAAATTACTAAATATTTGATCTTTGTCTAGGTTTTCTAATTATGTTGCCATGGTATCAGGTATCATTTTGCGTGTCTCCCCCTGCAGGCCATCCAGGACATCACACGGAACAGAGACATTGATCCCGAGGAGATTGTCTCGCTCATATTTGAGAGGATCGACGTGAAGGGAGAAGGTAAAGCAAGATACGGCTGATAAAAATGTTAATGCTACTAATGCTAAGGGTTCTGCTACAACTATGACTACCTTTAAACATAAACAGTACTAAGAGTAGGGCCATTCGAGGAAAACAGTCACCCCAAAAAACACTCTCATATTGTCAATTAAACCAACAGCTTGTAATGAACATTTTTGAGGCATTCAATGCTAAGGCTAACACTAGCGTAGCATTAGCTTTGCGTATAGTTTGTTGCTTATATATAACAAGTCAAGCAAAAGTCGGAAAAGCATCAGAGTTACTTTGAGATGGTCACAAACCAGCTTTCAATCTGCAGAATACTCTTGTATACTGTTCTTTATACACCAGAAACCCATCAGCTATCGTCTGAAAGATTGAGCCTCGGGGAGCAGCGGTCAATTTAATTGGGCTAGTGTTGCTAGGGGATGTTTGGCGCTAGGGAACTTCCGCTCCCGTGCGCTGGTCATTTAAAACCCAGCAAGCAACCCGAGATCAATAAAAAACGAAACGTGATCACATGATGGCAGATGGGTTCCAGGATCTATTTTCACCGCTTTTGCTCTCTACTTTAGCTGTTTTTACATACAGTGTGCGCTCCTGAACAAGTTCCTGATTTGTCAGTTCACTCACTTCCCTCACAGTGTGAAGGTTCCCTATCGAACAACGGGACAAAAGAAAAGTAAAAAGAACAATGTGAAAGTGGCAGACGAATCAACAGAGCAAGTATGACGGATTTTGTTTTTATATCAACAACGTGTGCGTAATTTCAACAATAGCAGAAAAACATACTGGCAAACAAAAATCATGATGAAGCAGTTTCATTACGAGCACAGCGATCAATCTGGTCGTGTGCAGACAGTCTACGGCCATGCACCAGCTGCAGGATATAAACTTCATCACTCCCGCCCATTCACAAACTTCAGGATGTTTTCAGGAGTTATGTGCCTGTGTGAAAACATCAACCGAGTGTCTTCCTGAATACAGAGCCGACTAAAACATGACTGGTCCTTTCTATACAGATTAAGATAAACTAGAAAGCTTTCTTCTGCCAGTCATGTCCCGTACATACAGGCTCTGCTTTTATATGGAGATATCTTTATAGGGAATAATGGGTTTGTTACTGAGCAAAACCTACAGAGGAAAACATGACCGACTGAAGGATGTGCCTTTATCACGTAAAAGTAAAATCACAACATGTGTACCTCTGGGGCTCCTGTAGACACAGATGCACCAAATCTCAGGTGTAAATTGGATCCTTTCTTGAAGTTGAAGATGCACACCACTTTATTCACAGAATAAATTAACCGTTATTCCGTTAACAGGTAGGTGTTATTGTGTTCAAGATCAGTTTTATGGTGCTGCTAACTCGGACTAGCTGGTATCAGCAAACTAGTCCACAGGCCTTTGACATGCAAACTAAAAGACAACTGTCAAACAGTTCTAACCTCTCCATTTTCCATTTCACATTATAACCCCTCACTGTCTTTTAACCTGTGGCCCTCAGGTGAGTTGACCCTGGAGGAGTTCATCGAGGGAGCCAGAGATCATGAAGACATCATGGACATGTTGAAGAAAATGATGGACCTGACGCCGGTGTTAGTCATCATTGTGAATGGCCGGCTGGGATGACAAAACTGACGGAAGCAGGAACCCTCCAACCCCTAGCCCAACCAAAATAGAAAGACATTTTTTTAAAAAGCCCTGTCAAACAAAGAGACAAGACCTTCTCCTCCCCGGGACAGTCTTCTTGGAGGCACATGACATTCTGCGGTCAGAGCGAGGACGCGGAAAACAACGGGTATTGAGAATGTAAAAACTGAACTTTGCAGAACTGTGATTGGCTGATGAGCCTCTGAGCGTTCAGCCAATCGGATTATTGATATTCTTGATGAAGACTTTGATGATTCCGTTTCCAGCATACCCCCCGAGGCTTCAGCAGCGTAACTTAATCCACCTTCAGAAATCTTTCTTTCACTTTAAGAAGCAACTAACAACACAATGATAGAGATGTTTGTCTGAAACCGTCCCTGCACAGAACTTTGTTTGAAATTCTAGAGATGGTTCTGGTGAGAAGAGATCATATTCATCCAGGGTTGGGTGTCAAACCCGCAACCCTGAACACGCCTCTGGAACTTGAAGCTCTCTGTGTGTTTGTTTTGCTCTTCTTGTTCACACGTTATTACCCATGTAGAATGTATAGAAATCAAAGAAAAGGTCTCAAACTTTGGCAAAAGATTCTAACCCTAACGTTACTTATCTTCTGTCCTCAGCACGAGGTATCCAGTGTCCAAATGACCAACGCTGTCATTGAATCCATCGCTCATTTCATTGACAGATTTGCATCTTCAAAATGCTTCTTAAATACACAAAGATCTTTGCATCCAGCACAACACTCAACAAAGGATGAAGATTGGGTATGTTACCCGATCTTCATCCTGGACTGAAGGAGGACATATGTCTCAGATTTAAGACTTGTAGAATATTAAGTGTCCGTATGAACTTTGGGTTCTTGGGGGTCTCTTCACAGAACTCAGGGGTGGAGCCAAAGAGTGAGGGAGGCATTTTCATGGTTGGTACCTTTGAGGGAGAACTTAACAAGGTGATCTCTTTTATCCTACATGGAAACATTTCCATCCATTGAGGCAAGGTCCAAGGTGCGACTCAAGCTGTTCCTGCAGCGAGTGCTACGACACTTTGAGTTTTTTTTTTTTCTGTCACCTTCAGTTTGAATCTTTTCAAGCTTCTTAACAGTCGAGGAAAACAACACAGCAAGAAACTTCTGATACCAACTGTAGAAAAGCATCCATCCATCATTTCAGTTATCAGCGACCACGCCGGCCCAAACGCTGATCAGTGAGGAACAAAGGTCTTTCTTCTTCTACATAAAGGAAGCCGAAACAGAAATCTTAGATATTTGATGGCGGTCGCTTAGAAAGAAACTGTGCACTGATAGCTGAGACGTGATGTTAGTCAAAGAGAGAACTCAGCAGTCAGTGTTTCCTAAACTCAGGTTTCACAGCTGTGGACTAGTGTGTGGGCGTACGAGGTCCGAGAGGTACTGAGGGGCGAGGGCATGGAGGGGTTTATAACTGAAGACAAGTATTTTGTATTTGATCTGGGATCTAATCTGGAGCCAGTGGAGGCGGATGTGGATTAGGGCTTGTGCTGACAGGGCTTGGGGCGGTTGAGGACTCCGTCTGCGTTGTTTTGGACACATTGGAGCCTGTCCAGGGCTTTGCTGGTTACCCCTGTTACGGGAGGTAATGAAGGCTTGGATGAGAGTTTCTGCTATGATCCATAGCACCATCTGACACCGGTATCCCTCCAGCAGGGCTTTCACAAAACCGTTTACCTTCACGCTGATGGTCTTTGTAGGTCAAACCGACAGTCACTCATCGTTAGAGATTTAGTTTGAATCCAAAGAAAATCCTCAAGAAAGAGTTTTGCACTATTTGTCACAAGAGCAAAACATGAAGTGTTCACACGCACAAAGGGCTCGGTTTGATTCCGCTTTATTCTCCATTTGTTTGGTTGCATGCTCTGGTGCATTAACAGTCAGTGAGAGGCGTCTGTGAGAGCAGAGCATGCTGGGAGTCTGTTCTGCAGTGAGCTGGTCTTTTCTGTGAAACTCCTGATCCTCTTAATGCTGTCAAAGGTTGATCAGGCTGAGCCGTAATGGAGCAGATTTAGCTTCACCAGGACTGAAAGTATTAGTAAAGATGAGCTCAGCAGGCTTCAGGAGGGAGACCACCGAGGGGGGGGGGGGGGTTGCACCAAAGCCCACATTCTGGCGCTCCCCCGCAGAGCGCAGCCGTTTAATCCAGACTAAAATAACCTTCCCCAACCTGATTCATCAGCTCCTCTGGCATCAGGCCAAACCAGGTCAAACCAGGGCAGCCACAGCCAGGTGTGATTACTGTCTCACTAAAGAGAGGTGTCCTTCATGTGTGAAACCTTCAAACTGTCACTCATGCTGTTTGATTTTGTAAACTTCAGCAGAAACTCTGTTCTGAAGCTGGAACTGTGAGTGTGATATCTGATCTTAATGCAGGTTATTTCTCAGTGTTAGTTAACGTTAGCTTTGTGATTTTAACTTCACAGGAATGTACTGAATGATACGAGTGTTGAGAATATTTTTATTTTTATACGTCGATGTGTGAGACAAAATCAGGAGGACGGAGGGGAACGTTTGAACATGTCTGTAGACTCAAGGGTTAATGCTAACTGCTAGTCGTACAGTCTGAGCTGATCTGCAGGTTAGCATCAAAGCTAATAGCTCTTATAGTGCAATAGAAAGATTTTTACAGTGAAAATGTGTCCTGTAAAAACAAGTTCATTCTAACTGATCATGTTTGTGTTGCCTTATCAATAAAGTTTTTGAACAAACTTTGTGTCTCCATTAAAACATTTTTTAGTTTGTTTGTATTAATACAATTTTTTAACCGAGTCTTTACGAGCAGATTGTTCCAATCAAGAAGTGCAGAAACGAGACGCTCCGTTTCCCAAACTTCACAGAGGTTGTGATTTCATCCTTTACCCAGATATTCCACCTGATACGTGTGCACTGTGTGTCAGTTCCGCTCTGTTACTGCTCCGTGCTCCATCGTCAGTCAGCACCCACAGACTGCGTTCTCAGAGCGCAACACGGAGCAGCACTGCCGGACAGATGGAGACGCGAGAACAAGGAGTTCCCTCTGTATTTATACATTCAGAGATAATACGATGTATGTGGTATAAAACTCTTATAAACACAAACACACATTCAGTCGTTGTTCTGAACCGTCCAAACGGAGTGTTTTATTCTGAAAATAAACCGGATGTTTTAATGTTGTTTGGGTGTCTGACTTCCTGTCCTGCTCGATCTGCTCTGTGGTAAATTGATGCTCCGTGCTCCGGCATCCTGCAGAAATAGAAGCCTTGTGTATCTGCTGCCAACGCCGGACTGGTGGAGCTGAGTATAAAGTATAATGGCCAGTAAGAAAAACCACAGTGTGGCGTTCATGCAAAACACTTCATCATCAAGAACAGGATTAAGACTGCTCTGGAGTCTGTGGTCGTAAGGTCTGTTTTAATGGTTTATTTTTCCCAGTGTTAGCTCAGAATTCTGAAATTATTTTCAGTGACCTTAACCCTGAGGGCGTTTTCACATTAGACACGAGTGTTTCATACCGTGCCCGAGCACGAGATGGTCTGCGTGCTATCACAGGATGTTCACAGTCGGATACAGCAGGGGACAGTATGGACACAGTGGGTTTTATAATGCGCCAAAATCAGAAAGAATCAGAAGTAACCATGGCAACCACTGGCGGGCTGAGTCCATCCTGCTAACTGTGGATGTTTTTGTTATTTCTGAGACGCCAACCCCGACCCTCTTCCTGCGTCCACATCTACCGTGCAGTTTAGAGGATGAAACGGGCCATGCTGCACAGATACGATGGTTTTTATACGACGTCAATTTAGAATAACCTCATATAGCGGCCCTCTTCCTTGTTTGAGCATGATTGCGTTTCCATCTCCCTGAGACCGCACTCGAGTACACATGAAACGTGCCCGAGACAACCTCTTCAAGCGGACTCGGGCACGGTACCCGAGTACGGAACGTTTGTGGTCACACTGATCAAATGAACCGGACTTTGGGGTCAAGCGTACTCAGATCCAGGTCAGGGTCCCTCATGTGAAACCACCCTAGCCCTCCTCTTCCGAATGAAACATATTCAAATGTATATTTCCTTTTTCTAATATTCAAGGGAAGGTTAAAGAGATAGAAAAACATTCTTGTGCTTCAAGTGGTTCTTTATAATAAAGTTCTGCTGTTGACCACCAGATATCAGGAGAGTAAAGAAAACAAGTTCATATTTATATTTATTGAATGAAAATATACAAAGAACATACTCTTGTTGTTTGTTGTCAGTTTTGGTCCTTCTTCAGTTTGTTAAGTTTATTTCTTTCACTTCACCCGAAGTGAACTCGTTTCCGTGAGTCCGTGAGAAGTATGATAAAGTTTCTCCTTCGCTCGACTCGGACAGCGTCTCTGATGTAACGTAATCACAAACGACCGTTTCCTCAGTTTGTACTCCACACTCTTCGTTTTGTATTTAGAGAAAATATTTTCATCTCAATTCAAAAGACCAATGTCGACCTGAAACCTTAAGGCCCCACGATTAGAAAATATGATATAATTGTAATGTTGTCGATGTGGTTTATAAAGGAGAGAAACTCAGATACACACACATGAATCAATGATACGACTCCTGCATCCAAGCCAAGGGAAAAGGTCACTTTAAAGGTCACATATTCTCCTCCTCTTCAACCAGTGTAAATAAGTCTCAGAGCTCCTCAAAACATGTCTGTGAAGTTTCTTGTTCTAAATCCACTCTGATCCTGTATTTGATCATGCCTATAAACCCCTCTATTTCAGCCCTGCTCAGAACAGGCTGTTTCTGTGTCTGTACCTTTAAATGTAAATGAGCTGTGTCTGACCACGCCCCCTCTCTGGAAGGGCTTGGGTGGCACGGGCTTTCTCGCTTCATGTCCTATTGTTTACGGTGAGAAGGCAGACTCAGAGGACAGAACAAACACCTAGCTGGGGGAGGGGTTACTGCCCTTTGTCATGTCATGAAGGGAAAATCTCCAAACGGTCTGTTTGAGCACACATTTTCTGAAAAGTGGAGCAGGCAAAAGACTGAGAGGATGAACTTTTCTCATCATTGGGGGGTTTGTAGACGGACTAGGGACACATATTAGAGTTAGAGAAACATGGAGAAGTGGACTACAAATCCCATGTGACGTCACTTAGACTCTAATCTTAATAAAAACAATAAATAAGGCCAAGGTTTGAATTAACTGAATTCTCCTTTAAACTCTCCAGAGTCTTCTTCATGTGTTTGTTCTAGTGTTGTTTCTAACGTTACGTTATTACAGCAGATTTTAAAGACTATTTTTTGACTCACTTTGACTTGAAGCAGTCTGAAGCACACAGGTGTGTTTGGAATGATGGACAGTTTGAGCTCACCTGCAGCGAGGATTTAAGGCATCAGTTCTCACAAAATGTCCATGACGCCTTCATGGCGTCACTAACTGTTATAGAATAATGTCCCAACGTCCTATTGGTGCGTTTATGTCACCTGTCTTTCAAATGTCCACAGGTCAGTATCTCTTGTCTTCAGGGGGCGTGGCCACGATCACCTCTTTGCTCCCAAAGTCCCAGAAGGCGGTCATGTGGAAGGCCATGTTGGAGAAGACGATCAGGTACTCACAGAGGGCGAAGAAGGTGTAGACTGCAGGAGGGAGAGGACAGACAGGAGGTGAACACCTGAGGGTGAACATCTGAGGGTGAACACCTGAGGATGAACACCTGAGGATGAACACCTGAGGGTGAACACCTGAGGATGAACACCTGAGGGTGAACACCTGAGGACCAGCAGCACACTCACGCTCACACTCACAGAGGGTGGAGTCACTCGACAAACAAGCCCTTAAAATCTTTGATAAGGAGTCACGAGTATATCACCACTGTCAAACACTTTTAAGGCACTATATCTTAAACGTTTTATTAAGTATTCATCTCTCCGGTTTTTGAAATGATTCACGACACTGCCCCTCAAACCCCTGAAAGGATTTGTTGACCTCTGCTCTGAGCAGATGAGCAGGGCCTCGAGGTCGACCTCTAGGGGGCATTGTTGCACAACATGCTTTTTCTCTCCGGGCCATAAAGCTCTGCACAGATCTGCTCAAACTTTGAAACATTTTCCCCTGAAGAGAAAAATGGATCCTGAAAAAACAATCATGTGTGCATTATTCTTAATTTATACTTTTTTACATGACATGGCGACCTCCGTAAGCATTGACTCAGAGAGAGAGAGAGAGAGAGAGGAGGGGGGGGGGGGGACAACTCTCTAAGATGTTTAGAATTTAGACTGCAGTACCCGTTTAAAACACTAGGCGTCAAAATTACCTACTGTACCTGGTCCCTCACAAATGAAACAATAAAACTAAACTACGTACGCATTCAGCCATAAGTCATCATCATCATCATTTATTTTATTTAAATCCTCTGAAAACACATTCAGGGAAAACCCTGATTTGCAATGGTGCCAAGGTGAAAGATACTGATAAAACAAGTCACTCATTAAACTCAAACACTTGGACTGTGAGTAGTCGCACACTTAAAGGGATACTTCACCCATTTACATTAAGTATTGTATCAGTAGTAAACTGGTAGTATTTTTGAATGGTCATGCATCCAGCCCTCATTTCCCCCTGAGACTGGAAAGTTCTGTATTTCTAAGTCTGAAAAGGAGCTTCCAGTGACGCAAATATTGTCATATTGCGTCACTGGAAGCTGATGCGGTTAGCGGTGTGAAACTACAACGCTAGTAGTATTTCTGATTCTGAACTAGAGGACGTTAGTTGGAGTGGCCTGCGGTGCTGTGCATTCTGGGATTTGGTGTCTTTCATCAACATGAGCCAAAAAGACACTTTCTGCCTTTTCTCGGTCAAGAAAGCACCAACTTCAAAATTTATTTCACATTTCTACTTCATATATGACCCAATGTCAATACAGATTCATGTTTCAACGGGTGAAGTATCCCTTTAAGGTAGTTGTATACGGCCTGAGCCCTCCAGTGTGCCCTCCAGTGTGCCCTCTAGTGGTACCCTCCAGTAACTTTCATGATGCAGCCGCTTGTGAACACAAACCCACGGTTTAGCAGCAAGTACACCTCCGGCTAAACACTCACCTCCTGCCTCACAGAACTTGTTGTGTCGTCTGAAGAAGTAAGCAGCCGCCGCACAACAGCAGATGTTGAAGATGAAGAGACGCAGCTTCCAGCTATATGATGTCACTTCCTGAGGAGGACACACAGAGTTTAATATCAAACATTTACAGAAAAACAACCTCAGCGGAGAAAGTCAAACATCATGGAGCCCAAATATCCAACCAAACCCCAACAACAAAGAGAGGCCGCAGGGTCGTCATGGCAACATATGTTTTAACTTCAATATGATTGTGTTTCAAATCAAACTATATCGACACCTGTTTGATACCACGGCAACAACAACGAAAGTCCTCGACAACCAACACTGGGGTATTTCTTGTTTATAAAGAAACTTTCAGGTGACGTCCTGCACGCTTTGGAAACGTGAAGAAGATCTGCCGTTACTTATTGATCCCATCGATCATTAAAATAACTAAGATTGTTTCGTTCAAAAACACGTGGCAAGTATTTAAAATGTTGTCAGACTTAAAAGCTAGAAAAACAGAATGATTGACAGTTTCTTTAAATAAATTATTCTGAGAAAGAAAAATTATTCAAAGACCGCTGGAACGGGTGTGTGTGTGTGTGTGTGTGTGTGTGTGTGTGTGTGTGTGTGTGTGTGTGTGTGTGTGTGTGTGTGTGCGTGCTGATACACGCGCACACACACAGCTGTTTGTTTACCTCTGGGTTCACGTAGTGTGTCTTGATCACATACCACAGTCTGCAGGTAATGAACATGTGCAGCAGCGAGCTGCCAATGAACACGTAGAGAGCGTTTTCATGAACACCTGTAGACACACACACAGCTCGTTAACCAACCAGACACATTTGACTCTTTCATTATTTACCTTTGTGTTAATTCACTTCCTGTCAGGAGGACGAGGATCAGCTCGTCTTTGTGCGCTCGTACTCACTGTAAGTTTCCGTGGACGACACGTATGTGAGCAGCAGAAGGCCGGTGTTTTCTGCCAGGCTGCAGAGGAGCACCAGCCCGCTCAGCAGCAGCTCCGGCAGCCTCTCGAAGCGGCGGCGGTAAAAGCAGAAGTAGGCGATGGCCACCAGGTAGCGTGGAGCCGAGTGCAGGCCGATGCAGCAGCGCCATATGTAGCGCTCTGGCACCAGGTTGACGGCGGCGCTGATGGATGGGAGGTAGTTTGATACCTGAGGGCAGAGGAATTATTACTCAGGTGTTCATGTTTTATAAACGCCCCATCTCTCAACCCTTCAGCTGTCGTCTGATGAGGATATTAAGTCCTCTGGGAGAGATCGCCAACAAATAGATTTTGGTTTGACTTCCCGTGTTGACTTACTCGACAGTGTGTGAACGTCGAGTCCTCAAAGTGGTACTCGAGTGAGATGAAGAGGCAGGCGATTAGGCCGGTCAGAGGGAGCAGGACCGTCCCCACGGCGAAGCTCGTGAACTGGAGCCGGATCAGGGGCCGGTCCCGGTCCACGCTGCCGTATGGCCCCTGGAGCATCCTGAACATGACACAACAGAGAGGACGATTACTTCCTGCTGCCACGTCTGTGTGAAGTCTGTTTCATGTTCTCACAATCTCTCCAACACAACGGACTCAGGTTGTCAAACTTAACTTTGATCCTGACGGATACCTCGTTTAAAACTTTACAAACTGTTCTTTTAATGGTCGCTGGTATCCAAAGAGTCAAAGCTTAAAACACAACTACAGATCTTCGGACAACACGAAGAGAGAGCACACCGTCTAAGATGTAGTACAGTATGTCGGCAGAGTGTGCGCAGGCGTTTATCTGCAAATCTTTGTAATTAAAAATAAGAAACGCTGCTTTGTTTAATCACCAGGCGGCGGGCGCTGTCCACTGTCTGCAGCGCTGCTCGCACTCTGTTCCATGGCGAGAATGTTTATGTCACTGGCCCTGTTCAAACCGCTGTTTCAAGACGCAAGATTTTCGCCCCTGTGAAGTTTCTCCTTCAATCTGAATGTCGTGGAGGCATAACGGGGGACGAAGAGATCCCCCTTCTGTACCATCTACATAACTGGTAACTGGAATCATCATTTGTTGTTCATCATTTCCACCTGATATGTATCACAATCACAGTTGATGGAAACTTTTTAACGGATATATTTATCGTATGTGTTCACCTTAGACAGTGTGCGGGAGTTTGGTTAATTTATTGTGATTAAAAAAAAAGAAAATATCAAATACTGAGTGTCTAGGACTACGGAACAGGATTAGGGTCAGACATTAGAAATAAAAAATGATTTATTTCTAATTGTTTCTCAACATTTGGATTTTTTTCTGGCCCTAATCTTCCTCCATACTTGGGCTACTGTTACCATGACAACCATATAACCCAGAGCCCACTACTACCTGTACAACGTACCTCTTTACAGGTAACATGTTTGCCGAACAGTAGAGCAAATGAAAAGGCTCCAGATGTATCTAGAAGACATGATTTATCTCTGAGAAAATAATAAAGTAATTTCACATTTACAACATCCATAAGTTTCTTGTCTGTCATGATACTGGAGAGTTTATGGACCTGTCGTCACTTTGGAAACTATCCTATCTACCTGATTATGAGGTGAAGACTCACCTTTACAGCTCTCCCAACTGACTGGACCTCGTCCTCGGCGTCACGGCCATGTAACCCCCTTCAGTGAGCGGAGCTGAGGCTGTTAGCTCACAGGCTAAAGCTGTTAGCCCAGGTTAGCTTCTATAACATGACAGTTAGCCGATGGACCTCAGTCCGCGCTGGTGTTAAATCGTCTTTTAAACCTTCAACACAGTTTATACATTTGATGTTTGGCGTCTTTAAAGTTTCTCTGTTCCGTTTAATGTCACTGACAATACTTTATTTATTTTTTT
Organism: Labrus mixtus; assembly: GCF_963584025.1. NCBI lineage: Eukaryota > Metazoa > Chordata > Actinopteri > Labriformes > Labridae > Labrus > Labrus mixtus. The sequence continues at coordinate 21,847,327 of NC_083625.1, read as the reverse complement.
CCCGGTAGGTTTGTTTGTTTTCTAAACCGGCGTTAGGCTAGCTCCTAAAGGCTGTGGACTAGCTCTGGTAATGCTGCATTCATGTACACTCGGACGGTCCCATTCCCAGAGCTGGAAAGTCGTTTCTTATCCTTTCATCAACTTGATATCACTCGACATAAGAGAAAATATGAATGCTAGTAATAAAATGGGTTATATTTTATGTGTGCTGTACCTAAGTTAGGTCGACAACTAATGCCTATGTCGTAGTTACTATATTACACATTACAAATGGGCCAAATCGTTTATTGATACTGTTTGTTTTGTCCTGCGAGCCAACGTGTATTTTGGCACGCCAATTTTTTTTGCGTAAAGTAAACTAAAGTCTGTCAACAAGTGGTTAATAATGAAACCCACAGACTTTTCGAGCTCTTCTTCCGATTTAAGGAGCCTTGTCGTTAAATAATTCTAGTGAGAGATCCATAATTCTGATCATTTTGACAACACGTGAATGCAGGGTAAAGTTTAGAGTTTCCGGCCGTTGAGCCCTTCAAAATAAGATCTTCTGTGTTCATCCAAACTGAAATCATTTGAACCTTGAGAGAGAACAAGTTGTGGAAAGTATAAATAAGTAAATGATGAATAAATACTCTCTTCTTCTGTGTCTTTAATGAATGAATTTAATTACTGGTACCAGACTTCACACAGCAATGACCCATTAACAACAGATACACATTTCCAACAGCAGTAATAAGACACTCCAGGTCTACCTAATATAATATAAAAGACAAATACATGAGGAAATTAAATGAATGAAAAAAAAAAAAATCAAACAAATCACACATGAGATTTAATCAACAAAGTCGAAAATGGTCACATCTGTAGCAGTGCAGGATTTAAGGGTTAAATAAAAACGGGGGGAATAATTGTTATTATCATGTTGACAAACGTAATACAAAGTGTGTCTGAATCTGAAAAATCTAACCAACAAATGAACAGTGAGACTGAAAAAGAACCTTAACCCTTTAGATCATTTCTCATGGAGGATGTAGCGTAATTAAATTATTAAGATGTTATCTTTATTTAACCTCGGATTAAAAGAAGGGGCACCACTTCCTGTTAAAGGAAGAAAATAACTTTAATGGTATAAGTTAATTAATGACTCAGTCAGTTTCATATCTTGAAAGAAGTAAGTTCTGGAAATGTTAAACAAGAAAACACACAGACAAAATCCTGAATTTTATGTGTAAAATTTAATATAAAAGGGGTAAACAATAAGATATAGATGAAACAGATAAAGAATATGATTATTATGATCAGGATAATGCAATTATAACGTATGGTGAAATTATATATTTAGTAATGAGATAAGACGCGGTATTGTTTGAATGACTTAATCAGAAAATGGTCAAAAAGAAAAGGTTGATAAAGGAATTTTGGGATTCTATTTGGATTTAAAGGAGGGCTCTGAATAGACACGACTCACTACTTAATCTCCCAACACCCCTTGCCACCAGCAGTCTTACTGTGAAATGTGTTCAATTGAACTCCGCCGGCTGGTCCCGCGTTTCAGCAACCGAGTTTACTCAATAAGATTAAGAATAAGAATCTAAACATATATACGTCACCATACATTCATTTCGATATTATTTCTATCAGATCCACGTTGATGTAGGTTCACGTCATATATTTAGACAAACATTTCTATCAGATTCATGTTGAGATGAAAATCACACCATCTGGGAACATCCTCAGTTAATCCCAGCCTGTAGGTGAACAAAAACATGTTATACAGTCAACATTCTTAATAAGACATATTAATAAAGTAGGAAAAGAAGTTGGTGTCTTTAAATAACACCATCTATAACTAATATCAAAGAGTATGCTTTATAACACGTCTAAATGTATAATTATGAAGGTTACGTATTCATGGATATTCTAACACTAGATGGCAATAGCGCTCCACGTCAAATTCCTATTAAACATAATATAACTCTTATTCCTGTTCTGAAGATCAGATTTTGAGTTTAAAAAGATGATTATAATACATTCAATGTGACAATTACAAATATCTAGATGAAGAAAGACATAAATGTTCATTTGATGCAGAATTGAAAGCTGTGGTTCAGTTCTTCAGCAGTCCTTCAACAGATGATCAATTTTACGACTTTGCAGAGACTGGTTTCGGTCACAGTTCATGTCTTTGGGGTCAATTCGTAGATAGCAGAGTGTTCTGTTTCCGCTCGATTGTTTATTCAAGGTGTTGTAAAAGTTCATAACATCCTGTCTGAGAGGGAGACTTAAATCATTGATCAGTTCCTTTGTTCCTTGGTAAAAGTAATGTTAATCCACAGTCCTGAGTCCTGCAGGAAGAGAGGTTGTAAACGTGTCTGCTGATAACGGCTACAAGGACATTCGTCTGTTTGCTTGAATCTCTTCATGACAGTTTCAAATACGACAGAGTCTGAGACTGTTACAGGATATAAAGTGAAATAAATTATAATCTGAAGGATTCTTAAAATCTGTGATTGGGTTAAAAGATCTTAAATTCTTGAGGGATGATTAAATCTAAAATAGATCATTATTAAACATCTGCTACATGCTTTAAATGCTCCAGAGAGGCGCTTTATCGAATATAGTTTAATTCAAACACAAAAAAGTTTGTGAGTTCTGATAACACGTGTGAATATGTCCAGTCAGGTTTGCGGAGGCTAGAAGCTGTTTGTCGTCTTTTAACTGAATAAGTCGGCCGTAACGACTCGCACACACGTCAGGAGTGATGAGAGAGTGTTCGTCTCAGTCTTCATCAACGTCACGGTCAATGTTTCTGTCACTGTCTCCATCATCAATGTGAAGACCATCATCTTTCTTCAGTGCTGAAGGATAGTTGGGCCAGAACACGCTCACAAACTCTTCTGCTTTCTCGATGCGATCAAACTCTTCTGCGATCACAGGTTTTCCTCTGTCACAGAACGTCAGCCTCTTTCTCAGTTGATCCACATCAAATTTCAGCACCTGAAACAGGAGGACAGAGCAGAGTGTTTAAAACAGGGGCAGGACTAGAGTGACACACCAAGCTAGTTCTGTTGAGGTTTTAATGGTTTGGCTTGGTGAAGTAAGAGCTGAGTTACTCCTCTTTTGTTCTGACACAAATCTTGACAACGGCGTAAGTCCTGCCCATGATGCTCATTGGTTGGTTGTGGTTTGACAGGAACCAGTCCCAAAATGGTCTGAGGACTGTGTCTGTCTCTGTGAGTGACGGTAAACCTCTCAGTCATCTCAAGTTTGGCGAGCAGTTAGCCACAAACAACTTCCAGCTAAGACTTTGTGACACCGCATCCAAGGATTAGAGTCTAAAGTGAGAATGTTTGACGGAGAACAGATTGTTCGCTGCTCTCTCATGAAGATATCTGTTTGAAGAGAGAAACCAATCGTTTTCAGAGTATCGCCGATGGGCATCAGGATGTCATTGCGGTGGATTATGTTCCAGAAACTCAATACTGTTGTGTTTTGACCTTCAGGGCCACCGTTAGGAGTAGAACTTTAAACATAACTTCATCATCAGGGTAGTGAAGGTACCTGGTCATCCACATGCAGAGCGACGGCAACATGATCCCAAACATAGAACTGTGGCCACCCTGAGCAGCGCTCCGCTCCCATCTGATTTTCATCTTCTCTACAAACCAACTGATAACTGAAAAAAACACAGTTTTAATGAATTAACCTCAGTACTTAAAGATACAATATGTAGGTTCCGCCGCCATGGGGCTCTTGATCAACACTACAATAACAAAAGATGAAGTCGAGGGAATCATGGTAGTTCACTCTGCTACTCCACATATCATGGCTATAGCCTATATATATCATCAATATAAAAGTGAGTCCTTAGCATAGAAATGGTGAAAATGCCTTTTTCAGACTGATTTTTCTCTTCAGAGAAGCATCGTAACTAAGATGGTCACTCGACTGCAAAGTAACTGAGCATGAACGTGAATCACTGCTTGATGATGTTTGTTGTAATCCATATAGCGCCCTCTGCTGGTGACAGAGAGCTGCTAGTGTAATACAGTGAAACTCAAATGAAATGCCATTTGACTGGTAAATAAATCGAGTAATTTTGGCACATCTTCATTTAAAAAAACAAACGGGGGGAGAATTAAACATTCAGGGACACCACAACTCAACTAAGCTGTTCATGTTTTTTCGACTCTTTGTTCCTTTCTTATTCTTAAGCATGTTTAAATGAACCATTTCCCATTGACATCCTGACAGTTCAAAGGTCAGTCCCTCAGACTGCTGCTTACCTGTGCGTCTCACACATGGCCTCAGACCTCCACAGGAAGAGGCCATCTTTGTAAGCGCAGACAGAGTCTGGGTCGTCTGTCAGTAACGGATGGTTATCGTACAGCTGCTGATGGGCTGGGCTGTGAACCACCACAGCGTACATCACTTCCTGTTTGTACAGGTCGGTCCTCAGCACTCGCATGATGGGCTCTGCTCCACCACAAAACTAGAGACGGGAAAACAGATTTAACTGGACGTCTAAATCCTCTGTACACAGAAAAAAACTCATGAGAGAGAAAGAGATTCACTTCTTTCTAAATCCTTCAACTATGAACAATCTGTTTCTTGTTCCTCCTCACCCGAGGCCATAAGAAATGACTTCAGTATTTAGTTTTTGTGGTTGGGAACACTGAGGACATTTAGTACCCTGACCCAGGGATTAAAGCAAAAAAATATTTTGAACTGAAATTCCTCAACATGTAAAACAAGTAGCATATAAACTATTATAATTGGTGTTTTCTTTCCAATAAAACTGACATTTATCTTTTTTTAAGCTCAAGCTTGAGGCTGACAGATATGAACTAGCTTCTTTTTGACAAATGTGACCTACAGTCAAGTGCATTTACATGCCTTTATAAATTAACAGTCACAGCAGGTGAAAGTATTACAGGATATAATAGTAAATGAAGGTAGGGGGGCCTCAGGGGACTCCCCCCCCCCCTCCCCCAGAAGAAAAATTTAGCAAATTTAACATCCAAATTAAGCTTTTTGGACCATTTTGAGATTGGATTATAAGAAACGGGGACCTTGTTTTGATACTAATTAGGACAGTGGAATAAGCCAACTCTGTTCTTCTTAACCTTTGAAGTGTCCACATCACCTTTAGCATCCTAAAGTAGTAACAACAAAGCAAAAATAGTTGCTTTGGAAAAATTTACCTTTTAAAGAATATTAATTATATAATTATTTGTTTGAATGCATTAATGTTTCCCTCATTTTGCTGCCACTGCTACATCTGGAGCTAATCCTTCTTGAGTAATAGAAATTGTTTTAATGTATTTATTTAAATACATGTACCTGGATACCTTGTGAATTCCCAGGGCATATAATAAAGATATTTTGACAAATAGTGTATTCATCCTATTTTGCATTTTAAATCTGAATCTGAGAAGTAGGCTAGCTAGCAAACAAACTAAATATTTTCTATAGATTCAGTGGAGTAAGAAGTATTTTTTGAGTTCGAGAAGGCTTTTAAAAATTACTTTCACCCACTCAGTCGTTAAAAGTAAAAAAGTAAACTAGTGCTAGCTTGTTAAGCTAATATGACATGTAAGAATTGTGTCATCAAACGGTCCAGTTTAAAGGTGATTCATGTCACGTGTCTCTGTGTGGGTACTGTGCTGTATCACCTGTTGTCTTGACGTGCGTTCCTAACGGAGTGTGTCTGGTAGTGGAGCACTCAGCGACTGTCTGCCCGGCCTTCAGGTAAAGACACTTGGCTGACGGTAAACTCCGTCATGTAGCCTAACTGATTATCATTCTCCGGTATTTAACTTTGGTCGAGTAAATAAAGTTGCACACCGAAGCCAAAAAAAAGTCCGGACAAGATGGGCGGTGCGCACTGCTGAGCCTACTAGGCTATACGCCGAGCGGACTTCACGTTGCAGTTTAAACTCCCGACTGTACATTTGAAATGCCACACAAACGCAAACTACACTTGTGTTAGAGGATTCAGATAACTGCCTGCCATTAAAAACAGCAGTTTGCACGTGAAGGTAACCTCCATTCTGCTCGACTTTTTTTGTCTGATTGACGCTGAATAAAAAATATTACAATTGTGAAATTGACGGAAATCCGTCGTAGCGTCGGAGAACTTAAATCCCTGCTGACCCCTTCTTTCTTTAAACCCTGTTCAGACTGGTCCTGATGGAGGTCAGGGTGGGGGTTACCTGGTTGCTGTAGGCCCTCAGCACCTCCTCCAGGCCGAAGGTGAAGCGATATGAGCCGAGTCTGGAGCTGCTCAAGAAGGCAGGGGAGGAAGCAAACATCTGCAGGAAGCTCTGCTGCATCTGGACCTGCCTCTCGGTCCGGTCCGGGTAGGTGGTCTCCAGGAGCCTCCTCTCAGCTGACATTACCTCCTTTGGACCCACAGCCAGACTCCACCACAGCAGGGAGCTGGCAGAGGGGTTCATAAAGCCCTGCATCTCCCAGATGCCCTGTAATCCAGCTCGGTTTGTGTCGTGTTTCAGGTGAGACACATGAAACTCAGGCTGGGGGTAAAGAGGGATGTTTTCTTTCTTCAGGTACCGGTTATCCAAATCCTGAGCTACTTCTTTCAGGTCATTCAGCTTCAGGTGGCAACCTGCTACTGAGTGGTATTTATAGTTTCTCTCATTCGTTTTTGGCTCCATGCTTGGACAGAGGACGATTTAAAACAAAAATGATAAGTAACTCTCCTGTGAGAGTCCTGAGCTCTGAGCTGACAGCTGCACATGAAAGACAAACCTCGTTCTCTTTAGAAATGATGTCACTAAAAGTAAACAGACTGGTCAAGAGCGGTTGTGGAAGAGTTGTATTTTTACGTCAAGAGTAAACGCCCCACATCAGCTGATCACCAGAGCAGGGAGACAAAGGGAGAGGAAGTGAGGGCGGTGCTAAGATGAAGGAATGTGAGAGAATATAACCAGTCTTCCTGCTAGAACTTATGCTGAGCTCCATTTGTGGATCTCTTTGTGGAACAATAATAGCTCCACGTCATAAACTTTAATGATAAAAATGTTCTCATCCCAAATACTGATCGACCAAAACTCAATGAAATCAGCACATGGACGTTCTTTCCTCCCTCATCATGGTTTCAGGTAATCCATCAATCAGACTGGAATTGACTGCTTATTTTCTAAAAATGTAATCATCATTTGAGCTATGGACGGACAAAAACAAATTAAACCACAGACCATGAAATGAAATAAGATTTAATACACAGACGCTAAATAAACAGATGAAGCCGTTCATGGATAATCAACCTTGTTTTAATAGCAGCATTCAGGAAACATGATGAAGCGTGATGAAACAGACAGAAAGATGCAGACAAAGATCGAACTTTATCTCTGCTTATATTCAAACTCACACCAAGAAGTCTTCATTTCAAGTTCAAACTAAAAGGGAAGTACTACAAAAAAACTAAAGGGGGCGCTGTAACAATATATATATTTTTTTGCAGTTAGCAGGGACTGTTAACTGATCAGATATGTTTCTATTGGCTCCAAACAGTTTGTTGTCATTCAGTTTGCAGTTCTATAACAGACCAGCAGAGCCCGCTCTTTTGCTGTGTTTTCCATGTTCCGGGGTTTGAGGCTGTGAACCCTGGAACTTGTATAGCTGAAGTGCACCATTTCTGAGACGGGTATGGCTGCAGCATGCTAACTACATCGTGTACATATCCTGGAGTTCATACTGTTTATTTGTAAACATGTTTTGTTTATGCACAGCAATGTGCACTTAGCTAAGCATTGTCAGATGTGGGTCTAGCTGGAAGTAAAATGTTTGACCTCATGATTCTTGTTGTGTAGCATAAATACATTGTGGAACTAAATAAAGCTGAGGAATGTAAATTTTTTGTGTTACTTTTAGAATTAAGGAGTCACAGCGTCTCTTTCTACGGCTATGCTGATGATACTCAGCTCTATGTGGCCGTCCATGTCTTTTGATGACACTGGGATTGACTCACTTTTATCTTTATTTAAGATATTATAGCCGGGATATTTAGCAACTTTTTACAGCTTAATCAAAGGCTCAGAGAGAGAAACTGGCCTCTACACTAAATGCACTTGGACTTGTGGGCAGCTGTGGCTCAGTGTTAGAGTCGGTCGTCTCACAACCGAAGGTCAGGGGTTCGATTCCCCAAAGCAAACCAAACATTCTAAAGCAAACACTATGGAATGAGGTGTAGATATGTGTGTGTGTGAATATGTACAGGCTTTCCATTTATTTAAATGCAGGTATTGATTAAATATTAATAATATTGGTTTATAACTTATTAAATTCAAGTCTGATTTTGTGATATTTGGTTATTGTTCCCTGATTTAAGGGGGGTGTCCCGTTTTATTAGATCAGATGAATAACTTTGTTAATTTATATGAATAATTAATTCATCCTAATTATTTATATTAATTTAATAAACAAGTTTGACAACATAAAACCCCAACATAGTAGGTGCCCCGTGTGAGGTCTGCAAAACCCCAACACCCTTTTCGCAGCAGCCTCTACCATCAGTGTGTGAATTTGAAGGTGTGACCTGCTGTGTAAAAGCGCTTTGAGTCGTCAGAAGACTAGAAAAGAAAAATATACATATATATAGTTTAATGAATTACTTATAGTTTGCCGAGTGTATAAAGTCATCAGTTCACACAAGCTACAATTATTTAAGCCTTAAGTGTTGTTTCTTCAGAATTCAGATGTGCAGGGTCGGTTTAGGCTCTGGTTGCAGGGCTCGTTGTGATCAATTTTCAAGGGGCCCTCAATTCCTGAGCGTCTCTGTCTTCTTCACCGTCACGTCAATGTTTCAGTCACCGTTTCCGTCACCGTTTCCATCATCAATTCGAACACAATCCTCACCTCTTCAGTGCTGAAGGATAGTTGGACCAGAACACCCTCACAAACTCTTCTGCTTCCTCGATGCGATCAAAAAAGCTCAGACGATTGATCACAGTGTTTGCTCTGTCACAGAACGTCAGACTCTCTCTCAGTCGGTCCACATCAAATTTCAGCACCTGAAACAGGAGGACAGAGCAGAGTGTTTAAAACAGGGGCAGGACTAGAGTGACACACCAAGCTAGTTCTGTTGAGGTTTTAATGGTTCGGCTTGGTGAAGTAAGAGCTGTTGTTACTCCTCTTTTGTTCTGACACAAATCTTGACGAAGAGATAAGTCCTGCCCATGATGCTCATTGGTTGGTTGTGGTTTAACAGGAACAAGTCGCAAAATGGTCTGAGGACTGTGTCTGTCTCTGGGAGTGACGTGAACCTCTCAGTCATTTCCTGTTTCGCTAGCAGTTAGCCACAACTTCAAGCTAAGACTTCCTTTTTCTGTGCGTTGCTTTGAGTTCAGTCAAATTGTCAACATGAGAAGTGACCGTGTGTTCAGATTTAAAGTGATTATGTTCCAGAAACTCAATACTGTTGTGTTTTGACCTTCAGGGCCACCGTAAGGAGTAGAACTTTAAACATAACTTCATCATCAGAGTAGTGAAGGTACCTGGTCATCCACATGCAGAGCGACGGCAAAATTATCCCAAACATAGAACTCTGGCCACCCTGAGCAGCACTCCGCTCCCATCTGCTTTTCATCGTCTCTACAAACCAACTGATATCTGAAAAAAACACAGAAATAAAAAATGAATGAACTAAAACCTTAGTTAGTACTTAAAGATTCATGTAGATTCTGTTGCCATGGGGCTCTCGATCAATACCACAATAACAAAAGATTAAGAATCATGGTAGTTCACTCTGCTACTCCCCCTATCATGGCTACATATATATCATGGATATATATAAGTGAGTCCTTAGCAAAGAAATGGGGAAAAGCCCTTTGCAGACTGATTTTTCTCTTCAGAGAAACACCGTAACTAAGATGGTCACTCGACTGGAAAGTAACTGAGCATGAACGTTAATCATCGCTTGATGATGTTTGTTGTAATCCGTGTAGCGCCCTCTGCTGGTGACAGAGAGCTGCTAGTGTAATACAGTGAAACTGTATACCGATACGAATAGTCACTGGATACGCTAATATCAGCCATTATTTTCGGCTGGCTGATTAATTGGTCTGTCACTACTGTTCTCCCCCACTGGCTCAGCTGATCCCGTCTGTTACTACCTCTGAAGATGATACAAATGGGGATCACTTGGTCCCCCCATTATGCCTGCACAACATTCAGAGTGAAGGAAAAAAGGTCACTGGGGGCGTAAATATTACGGCTTGAAACTGCGGTCTGAACAGGACTACTGACTTGTCTTTGATTATCGTGGCCTGCAGGCAACATCTTCATTTAGAAAAAACAAACGGGGGGAGAATGAAGCCTTCAGAGACACCACAACTCAACTAAGCTGTTCATGTTTTTTCTATTCTTTGTTCCTTTCTGACTTTTATGCATGTTTAAATTAACATCATTTCCCATAAGCCCACAGAACATCACAGGATAGACATCATAGGTTGGTTCTCTGTTACATGTAACAAACAGTTCAAAGGTCAGTCCCTCAGACTGCTGCTTACCTATGTGTCTCACACATTGCCTCAGACTTCCACACGAAGTAGCCATCTTTGTAAGCGCAGACAGAGTCTGGGTCGTCTGTCAATAACGGATGGTTATCGTACAGCTGCTGATGGGCTGGTCCGTGGACCACTACAGCGTACATCACTTCCTGTTTGTACAGGTCGGTCCTCAGCGCTCGCATGACGGGCTCTGCTCCACCACAAAACTAGAGACAGGAAAACAGATTTAACTGGACGTCTAAATCCTCTGTACACAGAAAAAAAGTCATGGGAGAGAGAGAGGGAGAGAGAGTGACTATTGGAAAAGTTCTAAATACAAGGACATGGTTTATTGAAATATCAAACTGGCCTTAACCTTAACCTTTTTTCGTTGTTCTATGAAGTAGAAAGACGACTTTGGCTTCATTCAGATTATAAATGTGTATAATATTGAATGGAATGGTTCCATATTTGAATGAAGTGTCCATGAGTCAGACTCAGACAGTTGAAGACAGAGACTCACTACTTTTTAAATCCTTTAACTATGAAAAATGTTTTTGAAAAATGTTTTTTTCTTGTTTCTCTTGAACGTGAGGCCATGAATGAGGCAATGACTTCAGTATTTTGTCTTTGTGGTCGGGAACATTGATAATATTTTAATACCCTGACCCTTTTCTTTAAACCCTGTTCAGACTAGTCCTGATGGGGGTGAGGGTGGGGGTTACCTGGTTGCTGTAGGCCCTCAGCACCTCCTCCAGGCCGAAGGTGAAGCGATATGAGCCGAGTCTGGAGCTGCTCAAGAAGGCAGGGGAGGAAGCAAACATCTGCAGGAAGCTCTGCTGCATCTGGACCTGCCTCTCGGTCCGGTCCGGGTAGGTGGTCTCCAGGAGCCTCCTCTCAGCTGACATTACCTCCTTTGGACCCACAGCCAGACTCCACCACAGCAGGGAGCTGCTGGAGGGGTTCATAAAGCCCTGCATCTCCCAGATGCCCTGTAATCCAGCTCGGTTTGTGTCGTGTTTCAGGTGAGACACATGAAACTCAGGCTGGGGGTAAAGAGGGATGTCTTCTTTCTTCAGGTACCGGTTATCCAAATCCTGAGCTACTTCTTTCAGGTCATTCAGCTTCAGGTGGCAACCTGCTACTGAGTGGTAGTCATAGTTTCTCTCATTCGTTTTTCGGTCCATGCTTGGACAGAGGACGATTTAAAACAAAAATGATAAGTAACTCGCCTGTGAGAGTCCTGAGCTCTGAGCTGACAGCTGCACATGAAACACAAACCTCGTTCTCTTTAGAAATTATGTCACTAAAAGTAAACAGACAGGTCAAGTGCGGTTGTGGAAGAGTTGTATTTTTCCGTTAAGAGTAAACACCCCACATCAGCTGATCACCAGAGCAAAGGGGAGAGGAAGTGAGGGATGCAAGCTTGAAATACCGACAATATGCCACACCAATATGCCACACCAATATGCCACACCAATATGCCACACCAATATGCCACACCAATATGCCACACCCTGAACACCCTTACTTCTCTATAGGCAAATGATGCCACTGTGAGTAAACTGGAGAAACAGGTTTCATAGCAATAGCTGCTGTTGTGAGTTCATGTAATGACTGTGTTTTGCCTTCATTATGGCTGGTATGTTTGGATATGTCCTATTAACTTTTTATTGTGCTATGACTGTTTGGTATACAGATGGCTGTTGGAAATGCTGTACGCCGCTATCTTTTAACTGTGGTGTCTGTCCTTTTAACATTGACCTTTCTTTTCATAAGATAAGATAAAACTTTATTGATCCTGTTGGGCCACGCAGGCTTAGGACAGTCTGTGCCTTTGAGTTGTTTACTGAGATCACAAAGAGGCCTTTAAAGGACTCTTTATCCCAGAATCCCCTGCGTTACTTCACACCTACGTGTGACGTAAAGGGGGGGACCGGGACCTGAGGTAAACCCACAGGCAGCTCCAGTCTTTAAAAGCAATCACCAGGCATTGCTTCCTTCTCTTCAAGTGTGGTCTGCCGACACCAGAGGATACCCTCTCCAACAAGATGGACTCCAGCATTCGAGACAAAGCCTTTCCCCCTCTTGGCTTACATAGGTTAAACTCCAGAGCTGAGGTTGCTCAGTATAGGTAGCTCTTCACATGCTGAATTCAAGCATCAGAGGATTCAGCTGACTACCTCCACGGCATATTTTTAGGAGTTTTGGGCGCAATCAGATGCTATCAGGTTCGAGCAAAAAGAAGAGTTTCTTTCCTTTGATTTTTCGTAAGACGTCATTGAACGCAACTGGACAGGAGCGCTGAAGGAAGCCCACTGATCCCTGAATCCACAAGGACACATAAAGAACTCGGCTCCTGCAACTAGAAGACCCTATAGAGCAGCGCTCTGGTCGAAGATCTGAATCCCGCTACCCTCCTCCTACATCTGCCACGAAGGAAACCTGCCTGAATCTGATGATTCAACATTCAACAGAGTGACGATCTAACCAACTTTGTAACGATCACCAGGAGTTACCCCAAGTAAGATCTTTGGTCTGGGCAGAAATAGTTTCAGAAATAGTTATGTTTCTTTTATAACCACTGATAATTATGCATCATTGTTGACGAGACGTCACATTCTGTTTATTATCTGTTGTAAGCTGCTGCATTTGTTTTATTGTAATGAACCACTGTGTTCGCCTATGTATGTAATGCTATGCTAGTTTACCTTCAGTCAACGGCTTTCACAATCAGAAAGACCAGTGTACCCGCCGTTGAATCAAAGTCCGGCCACTGGCTTTCTGGTGTTTAAGTAACAGTTACTGAACTCAGCTCAGAGTGCTCACACTATTTCAAAAGGTAGCCACACGGCTTGCTTTGTTGTCCACCATTTTGTCCACATGTGACGAAGTCACATGGTGCATTGTCTCTCTCCACCATCTTGTTTTCTCTCTCTCTCTCTCTCTCTCTCTCTCTCTCTCTCTCTCTCTCCTACACACACACACACACACACACACACACACACACACACACACACATTTACACCTCATTCACAAGTTTTGCTTGATAATGTTTGTTGCTTAGATTAGTTTATGATAGTTATTTGTTTGATTAAGTTCATTGATTTTGGATTGATGTTGCTTTGTTTAAATAAATTCTGTTATAATTTTAAGAGAGCAGTTGTTTGTGATTACTGGTGTATTTGCATTGTGATATAAGCTGGGTGCGAAGGCTTTGTGTACGGATTTCACGCCTTCAATTTATTAAATATAGTTATTAATTATTAATAATATTAGTAATTAAATAACTAATCTGAGACTGATTTGAGTGATATTTTGGTTATATTTCCCTGAGTACAGGGTGGTGCCCCAAAACGAGATTAAACATAGTTTGATGATATTTTATTTATATTATTAATAATTAGAAATAATGATTAAAGAATATAACCAAAGTTGACTTGATACAACCCCAACAATCCCCCATTGGGGGAAATTTAGTTGTTTCCAACAGGAATAAAATCAGCATAAATAGCAAAAAGTAAAAAAACAAAACATGTTTACATTAATTAAATACAGGATTTATTAATCCTAGTTATTAATATTAATTTAATAGCCAAATATGACCACATAAAACCCCCACCACAATTGTTGACCGCATATGAGCTCTGCAAAACCCCACCATAATTGGTGGGTTTGCAAAACCCCAACACTCACCACACAGCAGCCTTTACCATCAGTATGTCAATGTTTGTGAATGTGTATGAATGGACGAGTTAATACTGATGAACTCTTTACACAACAGCCTCAACCATCAGTGTGTGAATGTGTAGGTGTAAAAATGCTTTGTCGTCAGAAGTCTAGAAAAGAAAATGATACAATCTAAAGTCTATTTACCATTAGCCCCGGCCCAAGAAGTAAGAAATCGAGGTGTTATATTGGTTCTGTTTTTAATTCAAAGCCCCGTGTACGCTCCATCAGAAAAACAGCATTTTATCATTTAAAGAGGCCATTTGTGTCCCTGAGCAACACAGACAGACTACTGCAAATGCAGCAGCTCGAGTGCTGACAAAGACCGGAAGGAGAGCTCACATTACGTCACTTCTAAAATCCTGACACTGGCTGCCTGCGAGTTTTCTTGTTGATTTAAAAATGATTTCATTACTTTATGACCTGGACTACATCTAAGAGATGCTTTTAGATTATGAACCAGGACGGCCCCTCAGATCCTCTGGCTCCTCTCTTTTGGCTAAAAGGAAGACAGCTGTGTTCTGCTGTCACGCTCTGAGACCCTGGAACAGTTTGCAGGAGGATTTGAGAGGAGCTGGATTTATTAGACTCAAAATATATTTAATCATTCTGGCTTTTACTTAGGATTTTATAATGCCATTATCGTAATGTTTTATTTATCTTTTATTATTGAACTGCCTCCAAGCCTGTTAATGTGTGACTCAAAATGTAACACTAAATCAAAAGTCAGACTCATCATGTTATTGCCGTATTGTATGACAGAATTGTTTTAGCGGCTAAATGAAGTCTTGACTGTGATGAAACCGATCCGTATATCTTCCAGCTCTGACTCAATATTTATCATTACTGTCTTGCAAACTGCACATCACTCTGTTGATCAGCGCTGTCGAGGAAAACAAACTTGATTCAAACTGGAGATGGACAAAGTAGGCCGATGGTTTCAAAGTCAGTTTGAGCTCCATGTCAGGGCCGCTCGGTGGATCTATGTAGCGTGGACAGAAAATGTTCAGGTTCTGATCGTGCAGAGAGAAAGATCAAAATGTGTTTGAACAACATACAAGATAAAACTCAACAAAAATGAGAGTGTTCACATGGACTGGAGTGTCCTGGTTTAGATTGTTTTTTTTAAGTTTCCTGTTTTTGTGTTTGTTCACGTAAACATGTTTCTCAGATTACTAAATGTTCACCTGCATGAATAAGTAGCAGTCATCATAAAGCAGGATACGAGTATTTTTCATGTATACAGGGAGATGAAGAATCCGGTTTCCCTGAGTGCAGGTTAACACTACAACCTGAAGATGACCAGAACCAGAAGGAAGACTCAGAACAGGGGGACTCGAGTCCATGTGAACACACTCAATCACACAGTGCCTGAGAAGCTCAGAGCCATCCGTTCAATGCAGAGGTGTGAATGTGGCGATAATGTATGCCTCACCTGTTACACACAGCTGGCGGTGAACTGCACGTATTTGTAGGTGCGTGGACACGGATCTCCTCCCATCTCTTTGTTGTCCACGTAGATGTAACACAGGGTCTTATGGTCACACCTGAAAGAGATGAAAAATGTTCTTCCATTGGTTTCAATCCAACATTTTCAGCGTCCTGAAGTTGCTCTGTAAACATCTTAAACCTTAATTCCACTTCAGCCAGTTAGGATATTACCACATTAAATTAAGTATTTTTTTCCTGTTTGTTTTGCCCAACTGTTCAGCAGCGATAGCAAGATCAGCAAAGACAAATGACGCACAGCTTTGTCCACAGGGGGGCGACATACTATTTATTAAACATACTATTTTTTGAAAATCATAATTTAGGGTACATTTTAATATTACGTTTTTATACATATATAAAATGAGTGGAGATGTTCACAGACTACAGCAGGCTGTGAGATGACGTTCCTATTATTAAATTAGCTGCAGACACGTTGAGATTGAACGGAGTAAAATTGACCGTTTGACTCAATCAGGTGTGTTCTCGACTCGGTCCGTACGGATCACGGATCAACTGTGTGCTGTTGCACTAAAAGTAAAAAGATGCGTGTGGTGGCTGGCGCTCCAGTGTGTGTGTGTGTGTGTGTGTGTGTGTGTGTGTGTGTGTGTGTGTGTGTGTGTGTGCGCGCGTGAGTGAGTGAGTGTTTGTGCAGCAATGTTGGTGTGTCTCAGCGTGCCCCGTGATGCACACAGTCATGACAGCAGAGAGAGGGGCAGGGAAAAGAAGCAGAAGCTTCATCAAACACCTGCCTGCACTCTTGTGAATAAATTAAAAATGTAGTTAAAACAGGTCGGAAATATACTTGGGATGAGGATTCACTTCAGTGTCTTTAGCGGTAGGCGTGGTTAGTAGGAGGAGACGCAGGGTCAGTACTGACGACACACCTGAGGGGGGTGTGGTGGCTCTGTCTCTGTAACCTTCATTAGCAGCACCTGCGGAGGAGCCGGCGGAGGAAATTGGTTTCGAGTCGAAGAGACGCCGCGAGGATGCAGACACCTGAGAGACTGAATCTGAAGTAACGTTTGTTTTTGTTTCAACACTTCACGGGTGCTTTTTACACGTGAACTAATCTGATATGAAAGAGAGGGCTGGCGGAGGAGATCGTACCCCAAGTGGCTTCGTGGTCCGAGTGAGCTGGTCGCGGCACGTAAGAGGATCTTTGGGGTGAGTCACCTGCATGCAACCCTCAAACAGACAGGACAGTTGCACACACATTCAGATAAGGCAGGATACACATTCACGTTTATGCAACATGTAAGGAGAGGCATTTAGGTTATGGGCTCACTGGCCTTAGCATAGGCGCTAGGATAGCATTTAGCTGTGGGGCTGTGTGTAGCCGTAACACTAACAATTTATTCAGCATTTTTCCTGTCATTACAACTAATGTTGTCAGGAGGTGCGACCAGGTAAAACAGTAATTCAAAGCAGTAAAAAAAGGTTAAAGTGAACAAACAGTTGATCATGTGGGCGGCAATAGCTCAGTCTGTAGGGACTTGGGTTGGGGATCAGAGGGTCGCCGGCTCAAGTCCCGGCACGGACCAAGTCCAGAAATTGCTCTGGTAGCTGGAGAGGTGCCAGGCCACTTCCTGAGCACTGCCGAGGTGCCCCTGAGCAAGGCACCCAACCCCACCACCAGCTCAGGAGCGCCCACTGTGGGCAGCCCCCTCACCCTGAGACCTCTCCATTAGTGCATGTCCATAGGATCCTGTTTGTGCATGTGTGTGTATTTCAGCCTATGTTTGTGTAGCATGTTAACTAGACAGAGTGTAAAAACAAATTTCCCCTCGCGGGATCAATAAAGTATAAATTATGATGTAAATATCTATTGTACCTTATTAGTTCATTTGTAGCCTACATTTGTAGCATTATTTTTCTGACTTTAAATCAGATACTAAAGTCTCATTGCCAATAGAATGCAATAATCCTAAACTATTGTAAATACAAAACACACGGTTACCTCTTCTACATAATGTTGTAATACAGCACATGCATAGCTTTATGTTATTATGAAGAGTGCTCATTTTACAAACAGGCAGACTCGAGAAGAAAAAAAGAAAAGAAGGGACGCGCAGTCGAGTCCGCCTCTGCACATTGGAGAACAACACAGGGGGCATGAGTCTGACTCGAGTCAAGTCATGTGACTCGAGTCCCCCACCCCTGTTAAGAACATGAAGGAAAAATAGGACTAGGATCAACAAGAACTAGAACCTCATTGACAACCACTGAAAACTCATCATGGAACCCCAAAACCTCATTAGAGACTTCTGCACTACCGCATCTAGCACCTTTAGAACCTCCTTGTCAAGAACCTTATCCAGGACAACTCACACAAGGACAAACAAGGACTCATAGAACCACCGTAGGAAGCACCTGAAGATGATCAAGGATCACCAGGACTGCATCAAGAACCTACACTAACCTTAAAGGAAGAATAAGCGATTTTTCACACATAAATGTAGCAGAAATCAAGTATATCCTCTGAAAATAACTCTGTGAGTCATGATCTACAATGAGTGTGACATCGAGCATTCCGAGCCGTAGCTACACTTTGTTTACATCGCCGGGACGGCTCATCACCTTGCGTATAAAAGTTGTTTAATTGAGGGACTAGAGAAAAGAAGAATAACATACTGTACTCACTGCTTAATTGAATGTCACGTAAGCGTTTTTAGATCACGGACATTTTGTGTAAATTTACATGCAGTGTGAAGATAGGAACATAATAAAGATCGCTAGCATTAGCATGCTAACACAACAATACAGCGCGAGTTGTTATGGTTTCATGCTGGTGCTCAAGGGGCGACATCTGCTGGATCAAAAAGTTGCATATTCTGCCTTTAAAGCATAGATTAACATTTGACATATTTCTTTGCTGATCCTTACAAATTACAGAAAGCTCTCTATCTTGGATCCTTGACATCACATAAAGGAACAATCCAACCTCCTTCCTGATCTCTTCAGATCAAGAACTACAAGAGATCTTGTCTTTGTCTTTCCAGAGCCCTCATTGAGAAGCACCACAATCAAACAACTTTTCGCAAAGAGTTAAAACAATAAATTGTGTCTTACATATTACGCAGGATTGCAGTGACATCCCGCCTGCAGTTGGTGTTTTGATTTTTCCTGTATATGTTGTAGGTCCAACACATGCGTTCATTCTGACGCCCATAGACAGCCGACTCTATTTGGATCCTTTGCCCATCAGCTACAGAGAGAAACAGAGGAGCGACCATCAAACAGAGACCGACTGGGAGAGAAACCATGCTGCATGGGAGGGAGACTTACGGCATGCAAACTGGCCCAATCTTCCCTCGCAGATCACACTTTCAAACTTAGAGGAAACACTCGGTGTGTTCTGAGGAGGAGGTGGTTTGAAGAGGAATGGGAATCTTGAGTGAAACGCTGATCCTCTGCAGAGACACATTCTGGGTCTGAAGCTGATAAAAAAGCGTAGCCTGAATCGGATTTTAACCCTAAAATCATTCGTATTCGGCATCTTTGGTTTGTTGCCAAAAGAAACATTTGGTTTCTTGCTGGAGGAAACAATTTTTTTGGTTTTTAATTGACACTTTGAAATATTGCTGATAGGGAACCTCGGTTGTTTGTTTAAGCCTCGCAGTTTGTTGTTGCTGATGGGAACTTTTGGGTTTCTGCTGAAAGGACACTTAGATTTTTCCCTGGCTGGTACTTTTGGGTTGTTGCTTATTGGACATTTTGTTCTCTTTCTGACTGGAACTTTTTGGCTGTCCGAGAGACTACTTGGTTTATTGCTGATGGGACGTTTGTTTTGTTTTTTCACAGGAACTTTTAGGTTTTTGCTGAAAGGACACTTTGGTTTTGTCCTGGCAGGTACTTTAAGACCATTTGGTTTACGGCTGATGGTAACTAATGGGTTGTTGCTCATAGGACATTTTGTTTTCTCTCTGACTTTTGGGTTGGTCCTTAAACCACACCTTGGTTTGATGCTGATGGTTAATGTCCGCTTGTTGCTGACGGGATATTTTGAGGTTTTCTTGATGGGATATAATGAGAGTTTAGGTTTGTTGCTGCTAGCAACTGTGGGCTTTTTGCTGATGGTACATTTGGTCTTTTTCTTAACAGGAACCTTTTGTTTGTTGCTGTAAAGACACTTTGATTTTTTCCTGGCAGGTACTTCAGAGTTTTTGCCAAAGAGACTTGTTGTTTTCTTGCTGATGGCACACTTTGTTTGTTTTCTGATGGGAACTTTTGAAATGTTTGGCTTCTTGTTACATGGCGCTCTCCGAGAGTATCTGAAGGGAGACTTTAGTTTTTTGATTTTTGGTACTTTCAGGTTGTTGTTGGTGGAAATAATCGAGTTAAGTTTCAAGCGACACTTTGTTTTGTCACCTATGGAGAAGTTTAGTTTGTTGCTGGTTGAAACTGTTGGTTTGTTCCTGTTGGGAACTTTCTGTTTGCTGATGAAGGGAAGCTTTGATTTGTTGCCAAAGGGACACTTTGGGTTTTGTCTGATTGGAGCGAGTAGGTTGTTGGTGAAGGAAAGTCTTGGTTGCCTGTAGATGGGAGGTGCTGGTTTGGTTTCTCCACTGTTGTGAGTAAAAGAAAAAAAGTGAGTGTTAATGTTTTTATTGGCCTCACACTCATTTTATTTCTCTTCATCTTGGGGACATGAATATCCATACCCAGAGTATTTTTTATACAAAGGAACTAAAAAATCATATCTCTTTTATTGTGTCATGTTACTTTACCTCTATTATAACATTTAAATCAAAGTGATACACACAATTCATTTGATCCCAGACCTACACCTAGACCAGTGTCAGGACTGTAACCCCTCACTTTGTTTATCACTTCCTGTTGACTTTTTACCTCAAACCACACAAACAAGAATACAGGACAATGTTGACCTTTCAGTGCAGCACCCTGACTTCAAATCAGATGTTAGAGGTGGAGTCAGCAGTAATGTTTGTAAACCTTCAAACTGGGCCCCTCCTCTTGGGCTCATCGCCCACAGAAGCTCACCCTCACTGCAGGACATAATGTGTATGTTTACTGCTTGTAGCTACACTGCAAGCTAGCACAAGCTAACCACCGGTGTTTGTCACCTGCCTGTCCAACAGGAAGTAGACCAACTCCACGTCCACGGGTAAAAGCCAACACAAGGTTCACCCTCGTTTTAAAACAAGCTTTATCCGCTTGGTGTTTCTCCTCACTCTGATTATATTTTCTCTTCTTTGCTGCTACGTCCACGTCCGTCATATTCACAGTTTCAAATGGCGTCCAATCACTGAATTGTATCCTCTCCTAAACTCCCCTGCTGCGCTGTCATTGGCTGGAGGAAACACACCAGCTCCGCCCAGAAATGTCCCGAGTCAACCAAAACAAACCAGAACAGTAAAATCCAGTCAGAGGACAGAGTCTCTGCAGACACAGTCACCACCACACATGTATGGAGGCCCAGAAGGGACGATGGAGGAGCTTCACTTTAGGAGAAGTCTGTATTTTATTTTGTAGGAACAAGCTGCTGACTCTGTCTTTAACGTAATGTAAACAAGAACACATGGATGATGATGGTAAATTTTCAGAAACATAAGCAGCAGATTGTCTTACCCTGTGTTCTCCTCTGATGGTAAAGATGATCGGGGGGATGTTTTACAACTGGATTCACCTGCAGGGCACATCAACAACCACTCTCTTTATCGAAAGCATCGCATTTTATTTCCATCAATTCTGGGTCGATACTTGAAATATAATGTTTCTGTTCTTGATATGGAGAGACTGTGGACTGCACGGCCACTTTGACTTTAATGTCTACATGCCTGGAGAAGTTGGCATGTCACTAGTTCGTATTTGTAAAGACTTCAGATCCTGATGTATGTACTTTAAAGTTCAAAACTCACCAGTTACAGAAAGCAGGACGAGAACAACAGCTAGACCTGAAAGAGAAAGAGAGAGATGGGTTCCCATAGATATCTTCTAAACATGTCAACACAGCAGCTATTTTCCTCAGACAGCATGCTCAGGGCATGTGTGGTTAAAATACATATTTTCACTCTTTAGCTTCACCTAAACAACAGCTAACCAATGCTACCAATAAACATCATTCTATGTTACAGTAACATTTACACTAAATGAAGGATGGGAAAGGCATTAAGGGTTTATTATAGAGACAGGACAGGCGATAGAGTCAGAAATCAGGGAGAGTGGGGAATTACAAGCCACAGGTCGGATTGGAAACCGGGCTGCTGGCTTAAGAGGACTACAGCATGTGCACTAACCACTAGGCTCCCGGGGCCCCTCCTGAAAAAGGCATTAATAGCTGAAGTCAGCTAACCTTTCCATTCAACCAGTACTGCCCTCTGGAATCAACTCCAACGATCCATCAGATCTGCAGAATCTTTGGAAAGTCTCACAAAGCCTTCTGTGCACAGACAAACCTTCTCCTCTTGTCTTTAGTCTGTTTCTGTTTTTGCCCGATCTGACGATCAGGTGTATTTATGTATGTTCTTGTCACAGTACCTGTTCCTTGACTCCAGTTTGCATGAGGTGTGTATTTTGTACTTGCTTATGGCAAGAAAACATCTTGTTCACAAACAACAGTGTTGACAGCCACTCACAAAGTTACATTTTGACCATCTACTGAGAGTTGGTGGTAACTGCGCCACATTACTTATAACTTGGATTCCACAGGATCTGTGTGAGCAGCATTCTTCTGAATGCACTCGCATTACCCCACTGGGTCCGATTCCGAAATGCAAGTGCACAGGAGAACTATAAGATCACAGGAGAACTACAAGATCACAGGAGAACTACAAGATCACGTGGGACTAAAGAGAAAAATGTACAAACAACATGTTGCTTTGTCTTTGGATGATTTGTTGTTTTGACGCCATGTTGATAATGTGATAGAAAATACGATTGTCAGTCTGTATATTGTGTTTTTATTTTACGGCCCATGATCTGTAACTCTTAAAACAGGAATAACAGACATAATTTTTTCATTTTAGATTCATTATGATCATTAACTCTCAGCGTTCTCAGAGACACTTAAAGAAGTCTTCAAGATGTCTAAAATCTAAGATGCAGAAAAGCATCAAGTGAACATTTGAGCACCCACATCCTACAGCGAACACACAGGTGATGTAAAGCCAATCCAAAAGTAAAGACTCCTCGCCTCAGGGTCACTGACCCGTTCTCAGCTGCAGATTTAGAAATCACAGACTGCACCTGTCCAAAAACAGACCATGCCAGACCCCAAACTCAGGTCTGTTTCTGAATGAGCAGTCAGGTTGCTATCTTCCTCTTTCACTCAGAGGTCTGTCTCTTTACGGATCGTTTCTGTAATGTTTGCTAAATAACATCCTGAGCATTACCTGTCAGACAGACGGACTCACAGGGCAGCAGGTTCCCCTTCAAACGGATCATCTCTGGTCTGCACGTCGACTCCACGCTGGGGTTTGTCCCTCTCATCACATTGGAGTTCCCACAGCTGCCGTGACCGCTTCAGTGTTGTGTGTGTCAAGAGTTTGGTTGATTAAATATGACAGGACAAACACGTTGTGAACACGACTGTTTGACTTAACCTCATGACTGCAGGGGAGAAGACGTGAACATTGACAGCAGCAGGAATGAGGTCTTTAAATGGCTGCAGAAAAACATAATGGGAATAAAGGCGCTTCCATTGACTTTCAAACTACAGAATAAAGAAACGACGGGCGGGTGACATTTCATCTGAGGACTGGAAGACATGTTCTGGACAGACAGACAGGCAGGCAGACAGACGGAACGATATCAAACAGGTAAATAATTAAGTACTAATTAAATCTCTGCTAAGCTGTTTGGTCTGGACTCATTCACAGAACATAAACTGACTTTGAAATGCACAGATGTTTCGATTGCGCATTTTAGGTGTTCAGATGTGGCAGGGTGCGATCAGAATCAAAGATCAGGAGTGTGTGTGTTGTGTTGTAGCGCCTCTCCCTCAGGCTTCTCTCAACATGGAGGTGCACACACACTCCAGGCTGTTAAATGATTAAACAAAGACAGCTAACACCTGACTGACACAGGAGGTGTGTTTCACAGCTGACAGGTGAGCTGAAGAGTTGGTGTGATGACAGGTTTACAGAACTTTAAACATTTGAATTGTTATATCACATATTTTCAAAGTAAAAAACAAACAAGTATTAACCCACAGGGCTGAAACTAAAGCTAACACTTACATTTTAAAAGCCTGCAGTTCCTCCAGCCTCCACTAGAGTCTGTCTCCTGCAGTGAGTCAGTCATCATAGAGCCCCATGTTAAATACTCGTCCATTAGTCACACCTTTTTAAAGACGAAAGACGTAGATTAAACGTCCATGATATTTTCATGGACTGTGTATGTTTTGTTTCGTTTCACAAAGTGTGAGGGAGGCGTGGATTTTTGTGTATTGATGATTTTTATTCAGCAAGTTTTTCACAAAACGTTTAAAGTCAGCCAGTACTGTAACTTCATGAAGAGGTGTCTGATTGACTTCATTTAACTGTTGTACCACATTAATTATTTTCTTTGTTCCGTCAGAGGCTCTCAGTCCAGAGTGTAGATGTTCTCCTGGACTGGCCGTCTCATCCGGATCTCATAGATGATGTGAGGTGGCTCTTCAGACGAGAAACTGAAAAGGATAGTTCACAAAAGTTCCACAATGCATCCTGCAGCCAAACCATCAGCCACTTCAAATTGGAGGTAATGAATGAAAGGACTTAAAGGCGCTCACCAGTCGGCCTTCAGGGCTCTGTTGTAGATTCCACCTGCAGAAAAACACAAGGGCTACATCAGAAAGTCACTCAAATAAAGACCACTTTAGTGGAATACTGTCATCACAGTCAGCTGGGAAACTTCGACAAATACTCTGCTTTATATCGTCTTCATAGAGGACATGCTGCCTGGAGGATGAGGAGAGAAGACGATATAAAGCAGAGTATTTGTCGAAGAGAGAGAGAGAGAGACAGATAGAGAGAGAGAGAGAGCGAGAATGTACGTTTGAAGGCCAGAAAGAGGAAAACTCCGGCCACGATGGACATCACAGTGAGGGAGAGAGAGAGGACGGGAACATTGATCTGAAGAGAGAGAGAGGGCAGAGAATCCTCCCCCTGAGAGAGAGAGAGAGAGAGAGAGGTTAGACTTCTTTAATATCAAACCCAATGCTTCACATGGAGGTGATCAGAGAGAGAGAGAGACGTCTGCTGTAAGTCTCACAGCTCTGGTTGGCGGTAACTCACGGTGATGGTGTCGGAGCGCAGCAGGGTGGAGTTCTTCCTCAGCAGGTCGAGCTGAGACGACAGCAGGGATCTCCAGTTTACTACAACCGGACAAACGACCCAGATATTAAAGTCTGAAGCAGTCCTTCAGGATCACCTGTGCACCGATCAACATGTAGGTAGATTTCTGGTGGTCTCACCTGTGGAGGACGACGGCTCTGTTACTTGATTCGTTGTTGGTGTCGTGGTAGTCGTTGGAGGAGAACTGGTGACCAGAGCTGTGCAGGAACACAACAGACGAAAGTTAGTCACAGGATCAGAGATGTTTGGTACATAGGTGATACACAGGTAAACAAATCCAGTAAGAAGAGGAGAAAGACCAGGTTAGACAAACTGCTGATAATCGACACGGGGCAAAGAGTGGATCACCTTTCACCACTCGCAGGTTCATGATGGATTTCTTGTCGTTGAAGATCCCGTCGATGTCCACCCTGCAGCAGTACGGCCCGCTGTCCGTCCGCCTCACATTCACGATGTCAAGATCCATCTGTCCGTCAAGGACGTCCCCGGTCAGCCTGTACCGGTCCTCCACCTGTAGCAGGGAGGTGTCAGAGCCTTTGAGTTTGATCTCTCTTTCAATCAAATCTAAACCATCCGACAGTTTATGGGAAACGGATCAGGATTCTCCAGGACTTATCCACATCAATTTAAGTTTGATCTAATCTCTATTTACAAATAATGAATATTAATCTGAATCTGTAAGCGATCTGATTTTAAATGTTCTGATCTGTGTTTAAATCAAACCTCAAACTACGTTTAAAAGACCGAACTAGCAGTTTGAGAATAAAGAGGATTGTTTGATCTTGATATAGTTGAGCCCACCGACTGTAAATATTAATGAAGCCTGAGTGACGTCACCCATCTGTTCCTGCAGGGGGCGCTGGAGTCCCATCAATGGCGGTCTCCATCCATCCATTTTCTTCCGCTTATCCGAGGTCGGGTCGCGGTGGTAGCAGGTCAACCCAGACTTCCCTCTCCCCAGCCACGTTTTCCAGCTCTTCCTGGGGGATTCCGAGGCGTTCCCAGGTTAGACGGGATCTATAATCCCTCCAGCGCATTCTGGGTCTGCCCCGAGGTCTCCTCCCAGTTGGTCGTGCCAGGAAAACCTCTAAAGGGAGGCGTCCAGGAGGCATCTTTAACAGATGCCCAAACCACCTCAACTGGCTCCTTTCGATGCAGAGAGCAGCAGCTCTACTCCGAGCTCCCCCGACTGTCTGAGCTCCTCACCCTATCTCTAAGGCTGAGCCCAGCCACCCTCCGGAGGAAGCTCATTTTGGCCGCTTGTATCCGCGATCTCATTCTTTCGGTCACTACCCATAGCTCATGACCATAGGTGAGTGTTGGAATGTAGATCGACCGGTAAATCGAGAGCTTTGACTTCAGGCTCAGCTCCCTCTTCGCCACAACGGTCCGGCACAATGCCTGCATTACTGCTGATGCCGAGCCAATCCGTCTGTCAATCTCACGTTCCATCCTACCCTCACTTGTGAACAAGACCCTGAGATACTTGAACTCCTCCACTTGGGGCAAAGACTCACTCCCCACCCAGAGAGAGCAATCCACCTTTTTCCGGCAGAGAACCATGGCCTCGGACATGGAGGTGCTAACCCTCATCCCAGCCGCTTCGCACTCGGTTGCAAACCGTCCCAATGCCTGCTGGAGGTCCCAGCTTGAGGAAGCCAACAAAACCACGTCATCTGCAAAAAGCAGAGACAAGATTTTGAGATCCCCAAACTGGAAACCCTCCTCCCCTCGGCTGCTCCTTGAGATCCTGTCCATGAAGATCACAAACAGGACCGGTGACAAGGGGCAACCCTGGCGGAGGCCTGGCGGAGGCCTGCGAGGGTAAAGAGCTGGTCCACATTGTTCCTCCTGTATCTGAGGTTCGACAATTGGCCGGAGCCTCCTTTCCAGCACCCTAGAGTAAGCTTTCCCCGGAAGGCCGATAATTGGAGCACACCCTCCGGTCCCCCTTTTTGAAAACGGGAACCACCACACCGGTCTGCCACTCCAGAGGCACTGTCCCAGCTTTCCACGCGACATTGAAAAGGCATGTCAGCCAAGACAGCCCAACAATGGTTCATGGTTTATGTGAAGGATAGTATTCAATGTAATGAATTAACTTGGTCAAATTGTGAGTTGGAATGTATTGGCTTGAATATCACTTTGTCACCACAAATGTCTTTTGTCCTGATTGTAATTTACCGCCCACCCTCTGCAAATAATGCATTTTATGAAAAGTTCCAAAACATGCTTGTAGAGTGCAATTTTAAAAAAGAGGTGATAATAATGGGCGATTTTAATGTTAATTGGGATGATAAGGCTACTAGAAAGAACCTCAAACAAATAACTGATGGTTTAGATCTCTCACAGCTGATCAACGGTCCAACAAGAATAACCCAATCCACCAGAACTCAGATTGACTTGGTATTTAGTAACAGACCTGAGAGAATTACTAAATCTCTCAATATGATCACTGGGATATCTGACCACAATCTTATTCTGGTGATCAGAAAATTAACAAAAACTTAATCTAAAGAGATTTAGCCCCTCAATTGCCAAAGAGAATGAATCTCTCAGAATTCCTAAGAACAAGCACAAATGTTTTAAAAACACTATAAATAGCGTCAATTGGAATGATTTGCTCTTAGGAAAAAACTTGCAGGAGGGCAGCCAAATATTCTCAAGTAAAGTGCATAGTGTCATCACAGAATTTTCTCGTAAGTTTAAGTATAGGAATAAAAAGAACAGTCTTCCCTGGATAAATGCAGATATTTTTAAACTGATGAAAGAGCGAGATCTGGCACTGAAAATGGCCATTAAGACCAGATTGTTCCACGACAAATTTCATTTTGCCATGTTAAGAAATAAGGTGATAACAGGGTTGAGGAAGGCTAGGGCTGTTTTTTTTATGACAATAATTAATGGGCGAGGGGAAATTCTAAATTAAGTAAATATACTTTATTATTTATAAATAATAAAAAGCTCCTGGGTCAACAAACCAAAGCAGGAAAACAAATTGAACTTAGCTTGAATGGAAACCTGACTAAGGACCCAGCTGAAGTAGCTGGAGCTCTTAATCGATACTTTGTCGATTCTGTAGCAACTATTGCACAGAGCTTCTCTGCTAAACAGGTTAATCTGTGCTTGGCAAACAAAACAGAGCCAGCTTTCCATTTTATAAATGTTAGTGAATCAAAGATCACAGAAATTATTAGATCCCTCAAGCCATCAAAAGCAAAATATGATTTTGGGATGGATACAACAATGGTTAAGGATCTTGGTGCAGCATTAGCCAAACCCATCACCAAAATCATTAATCTCTCAATATCAATGAATTCCCAAGGGTGTGGAAATCTGCTGTTATTTCACCAATTTACAAATCTGGTGATCCCCATTCACCCTGCAATTATAGGCCCATCAGCATTCTTCCTATTAATGTCTAAAGTTGCAGAGAAATGGGCAGCTGAGCAAATTGTACATCACCTGAACAACAGCTCTTATCACCTGCATCCAATGCAGTTTGGATTCAGACCCAACCACTCAACAGAGACAGCTAATTGCTTCTTCATTGAAAAAATCAAATCACTGCTAGATAACCGTGGCATTGTTGGTGCTGTCTTTCTGGATCTCAGAAAAGCATTTGACACTGTAAATCACAGGGTTCTTCTATCTAAGTTATCCACCTTTAATTTATCTGCTGATGCACTTAAATGGGTAGAATCATATCTCTCCAACCGCTCTCAAAGTGTGCGAATACTTAATTATCAATCTGACGCCCTCTGCTTGTCCACGGGCATTCCGCAGGGATCTATACTGGGCCCACTTTTATTCTGCTTGTATGTAAATGACCTGCCATCTGTGTGTCCTGAGGTTAACATTCAAATGTATGCTGACGATACAGTTTTGTATGTGTATGGTTTAACAAAAGCAGAAGTTGCTTCAAAACTAACAACCGCAATGGTCAAAATTACAGCATGGCTTAATCAGTGCTGTCTCCAACTTAACGTGTCTAAAACTGTTGGTATGTTCTTCACTAAAACAAATGACTCAAACCAGATATCCGATCCAGATATACTTGTCAGGAGAAAAACTACAGATTGTAAAAGAATTCAAATACCTTGGCATTATACTTGACTCCAACCTGAACTTTAAAGCACATGTAAAAAAAAGTCTGTAAACAAATTAAATGTAATCTTGCCAACTTCAGATTTATCAGAAACTCCATGTCCACTGAAGCAGCCAAGATGTACATGCATTCAATGATTTTCTCATATATGACCTACTGTTTGACAAACTGGTCTCAGGCAAGTCACGCCACATTGAAACCACTACAGTCTTTGTATAAACAGACAATAAAAGTTTTAGACAAAAAACTAAAGCAATTCCACCACTGTTCAATCCTCAAAAAACACAACCTCCTGAGCTGGGAGAACATGATTAAACACAAAAATGCATGCCTCCTTTATAAAATCACACATGGTTTGGCCCCTCCCCCACTCAGAGAGTTTGTAAGCATACGAACAAACACACATCACTTCACGAGGGGTGTCTCAAGAGGCGACTGCATTATTCCTCTAAGGAAGTGTGTTTTTAGTCAGTCTGCCTTTTCTGTTACAGCCTCACGTGAATGGAACAACATCCCAACAGTTATCAGAGAGAGCAACACATATCGTTCATTTGGTTCAAATCTGAAACAGTGGTTATTTGATAACCACATCTGCCAACACTAAACCTGTTCCGCTCGCTGCTGCCCCCTTGTGTCTGGTTGTTGATGAATGTGTCCTGTTTTATAAATGAATGTGGCCTGCGTGTTGGTTGTCTGTTGAGGTGAGCTTCAGGTATAGCTCACTCAATGTTTTTTATGTGGCCTTGTGTAATTTGTAATTTGTACGTGTTTTATATAGTGTTACATGTTGTCTTGTTGTGTGCATGTTACAGTTACTTTAGTAGGTTTTTGGATACGTGCTTTTACTAATGTTTTTGTAGCTTTTAGCAATGTTTGAATTTGTTTTGTTTTTTTAGGGAGACTTTTATAAAATCTGGCCAGGGACAACAGATGAAAATTAGCCTTTTGGCTAACTCTGGCATATTTACTGAAATGTTTATTAATATGCAATGTCCCTGTAAAATAAAAATAAATAAATGTCCAGAGCCTTTAGCATCTCAGGGCAAATCTCATCCACAACTGGCGCCTTGCCACTGAGGAGCTTTCTAACTGCCTCAGTGACCTCTGCAAAGGCTAGTGGTAAGGCTTCCCCTGGATCTTCAGACTCTGCCTCCTCTTCAGAGGACGTTTTGTCTGAGTTCAGGAGTTCCTCAAAGTATTCTTTCCACCGCCCAACAATGTCCCCAGTTCGGGTCAGCAGTTCTCCACCCCTGCTGATAACAGCCTGGGGCAAACCCTGCTTTCCCTTCCTGAGCTGTCGGACGGTTTGCCAGAACCTCCTTGAGACCAACCGAAAGTCCTTCTCCAAAGCCTCCCCGAACTCCTCCCACACCCGGGTCTTTGCTTCCGCAACCACTGAAGCCACAGCCCTCCGAGCCACCCGATACCTGTCAGCTGCTTCCAGAGACCCCTGGGCTAACCAAGCCCGAAAGGCCTCCTTCTTCAGCCTGACGGCTTACTTCACCACTGGTGTCCACCAGCGGGTTCTAAGGTTGCCGCCATGACAGGCACCGATGGTCTTCTGGCCGTAACTCCTAGCCGCAGCTTCTACAATGGCGGTCTCCATACTGGAAATGCTGTCTCAGCCTAACTTTCAGTCAAACTAATGACAGGCGGAGACCTGGAGCCTAGGCTGGTTTTAAACCTCCTGATAAACCGTTACACTGCGCCCGCCTGTCAATCAGGTCAGCTACACGCCTTATTGTGAATAACTCTTATCCTTCATCAAATCAAAACGGATGAGTCATCAAAACATTCACCCCCCCGTACAGTGTGTGCTGATCGAGACATGAGCTAATCAGACCTATTTTTTTTTTTTAACCAGGCTGTAAACATGTTAATCTCTGCTGTAAAAACAGGCTTTTTTGAATGGGTGTGTGTGTGACTTCCTGTGCTTCTGCAGCCAGCCTCTAGTGGACACTCGAGGAACTGCAGGATTTTACACTTCAGGATCAGTGTCATTTTTCAACACCAACGCTGCTTTGTTTCTTCTCCCTCTTTTTCTGTAAAACCATATTTAATTGTCTTATCCTGACCTTGGAGATGACGCCGTTCTCGTCCGTCTGCACCAGGATGTTGCTGCACCAGAAGGTCCCGCAACCCCGACCCCAACACACCCGACTCAGACCGAAACGCTTCACGGAGTACTGACAGGACAGAGAAGCCACGCCCCCCTCCGTCACTTTAAAAGAGGAAACTGAGGACACGTGAAGACCTGCAGCACGGACAAACACACACAAACCAAACACTCAGGTTATTAATGAAGACAACGATCAGAATCCAGAGTTTAAAGGTAAACAAAGAGGAGAACAGGAAACATAATGCAGCAGGTTCATTAGAGCACTTATATCGTAGAGGTGGCGTGCAGACAGTCTATGGTCGTGCAGCGATCACAGGGAATAAATGTCACCACCCCCTCCCACTCGCTCCAGGTGAATTCTCCTGATTATATCCTGCTGTGTTCTCACATCAGCTCACTCTGACTTTCTGCTGAATAAATACGAGGAGGCTGGAGGAGAAACTCCGGGTGAAGAGAGAAACATTCAGCTGTTTGTGTTCACACATGACGCTCAGCCTGAACACTTCAGGAAGTTTTCTGCAGGTGTGACTATTACCCCCAATTCACACATACTCCATGCGCGCCGCGGTCCGTCAGCGCCACGTACTACATTGTACTTAGCTGCCACTCTAGTCAATCATTGTGCTCACACAGGGCGCGCTGCGGTCTGTCTCCGGCGCGTGTCACCAACGGCACTACGCTCTGCTCCGTTTCAAATACGCAGCGAGTCTATGTTCGCCAGAGTACGCTGCAGGCACGCATCAAACTGGACAGAATATGACAGCCCGGACAGGAAGTCAGACAAGGAAACGCACAGAGCATCCGGTCAATTTCAAAATAAAACACAATATACGGACTCGTGATCGTATTTTTCATCATTTTATCAACATTACGTCAAAACAGGCTCCGAATGAACAACAATGCATCCTCAGAAAGACAAAGCAACATGTTGTTTGCATGTTTTTCTCTTTATTCCCGCAGGATCTTGTAGTTCTCCTGTGATGTGTCATGGGTGCACTCCGCTGCGTTGACGTCCCAGAAACGGATCCAGTGTGAATGGGTGCGAGCCGTCCGACAGAGCAAAACCGTGGCGCTGACGGACCACGGCGCGCATGGAGTATGTGTGAATTGGGGGTTAGTGTGGGCTGAGGAGAGACATTATGATTTAACAATTTCTGAATCAATTAATCAACAAATTAATTTATACATAAAATGTCACAGCATGAAATGTGGAGACATAGAAACAAACATCTGATCTGCACTCGTCCATGTTGGTATATAAATCCTAAATCAGTGGTTCTCTATGGTGGTACGCGGGCTCCCTGTGGTGGTATGCAAAGAAATCTCCAAAAACCTGTTCAGCATAAAACAACATTTTTTTATTTTTGTCGTGCTCCTACCTTATCTGTCTTGTATCTATTGAGTTGTATTCATATCAAATATGTTTTCCCCTCTAAATTAATTTAGTTTTTGCAACAAACAACTTTAATCTGCTCAATTTATGCTCGCACACAGACATAAACAACAGGAGTGCGCCTCGCGTTTTGAAAAGTTCCACTCGATATTCCGTTATAGTTCAGTACTGAAACAACAGCAAGCAGCTGTAGGCCTACATCAACAGATATTCTGTTATTTATTGGAGTTCAGCACACAATCGGCAGCAAGCAGCTGTACATTTTTAAAACGGAGCCAGAAGGAGCTTCAGTTGTGATGCATGTACGGACAGTCGCTCACCCTCTCTATCTCTCTCTCTTGCTCTGAAGCTGATGTGATTCTGCTCTCTTTTGCTGTCTTAACACTCCGTCGGAGTCGAGAGGGATTTTTTTTTTTAAAAAGGCAGTTTTGCTATGTTGAACGCAGAGACTTATAATAAAGCGGCTCTGGTTGCACGGAGCCTGCACTCTCACGCGCTCCCTCTCGCTCTCTCAGGCACGCAGCAATTTTATGAATAAATTAAAAATTAAATAAGAACAGGTCGGAAACCTACTTGGGCCCAGGTATCGTCTTTGTGTGGGAAACACTGGAGACTAAATATTCTCAAACAGGTTGTTGGTATAAAGTTGTCATTTTTATTGTGCTGCACTTTTTTTTTGATTTGGGCAAATGTCAGAGTTGTGTGGAGTTTAAGTGTCAGTTCTAGCGCTAACCCTTAGTAGTCCTATAGTGTGGCTGCCAACAGTCAATAATAAATAACCTCCTGCGTAAAATGTGTGTTGCAATAGGTCTACAGTGTATTTTAACATCTACCATAATGGTGGTACTTGGAGAGAAAAATATTTTCGGAGGTGGTATGCAGTCTAAAAAGTTTGAGAACCACTGTCCTAAATGCATCTTTAGACGCCACCTGTAACGTTCTCATCACAGCTTGACTGTGATTTCACCACGAGTGATCAGTTTAAACAGCGGAGTACAGTCAGCTCTGTTTTAACATCGGTTCTGTGCATCACTCAGGTCACTCCTGATAAAACATCCTAGATATCTGACCCCCTGCTGAGGGCTCGATCAGAAATGAAGAAAGAAGGAAAATGTTGCTTTTCATTGTCTTTGCCTTTTACCATCATGACGACACTCTTTTTACTGTTAAACTTAAGGTCACACTGCACACCTTAACTCGAGCACATTCTTAGAAGTTGTAGTCCAGCACGGTAAGGGACAGGATTCTGTTGATGTGATTCTCGTAAAAATAAAACAAAACTTGTTTGATACCACGGCATCAAATACAGACGTCTCTGTACTTTTTGATACAATTACTCAAATAAAAGCTCGAACAGTAAATCATGCTGAATGCCCGAGTCCTAACAATGTAATGATAAGACACATAAAGAACATTTTTCTACTTCAGTATTTTTTACAGTGTACGACTGGAGCTTTAACTGTAAAAAACAATCTGAGCACTTCCCGTGTTGTTGTGATGTCATCAGTCTGTGCTGTGATGTCATCAGTCTGATTCTCACCTGACAGGACAAGGATGATGAAGGTCTGAAGCGTGCAACAGCAGTGAGGCGAGACCACGTCCATCCTGTGAGTGCATGTGTGCGTGTGTGTTTCTTGTCCCATTTGAGACGATGACACAGTGTGACTCTGCAGGGGGAGGGGCCACACACTCACACACAGTGTGTTTGTGTGTCTGTACAATGAAGACTTCATTGATTCTCATGTTGTGAACGTCGGCGGTCTTCATGAAACATTCATCGGGTGAAAAGTGAGAAAATCTTCAGATTCTGACTGTTGAAGGAATTTATTCACAAGCAGTGAATTCATTATTTACGATCTGATCTCCTGTTGTGTGTGTGTGTGTGTGGGGGGGGGGGGGGGGGGATAAATATAGTTTATTAAAAACTTGGTTCAGAAACATAAACCACGCCTCAAACACAACCCATTTCTGTTTCAAACTTATTTAAGCACGCCTTACTCGCTCCAATTCCTCTGACACTGATTTTTAGATTCTGGTCCTGAATGCTCTGGATTTGTTTGGACCAGAGAAGGTAGACGGTTTTAAGCCCCCCCCCCGCTCCTCGGTTTGTCGGATATGAGAGCAGTTATCAGGTCAAACCAACAGGTGTTGCAGCGATGGAAGCGGGCAAGAGAAGTGGTTCAGATAGAAGTGATTGTACCCGACCTAAAAAGCCTCTGCATGTTTCTAATAAGCTCCACGAGCAGAAACGGGCTCAAACTAGGATCAATATTGGAGATGTTTTTGAAAAATGGAGAGAGGTTAGAACACAGAAAGGTTTACAGACCGATGCAGAGCTGGATAAACACTGAAGCTTCAGTGTCCACCACATGGTGACCTGTGTGAGCATCAACTCTAGAGAGGAGGGGGGGAGACAGCTCTCTACAATGTTTTGAATTTAGACTGCAGTACCCATTTTAAACACTAGGTGTTGTGCTGGAAATTTCTGTTAACAATGCAAAAGAAAGGATCATGAGTCAATCAATATCTTGGTTAGTTTAATTCTTCTTGCAAGTAGAAGGAACAAAGCTTCAGAGTGTCAATACAGTCTGAAGGAAAGCTCGAAGTAATCACATTGGCCCTCACTTATCAATCTGGTGTAGAAACCAGCGCAGATTGGGTGTAGAAATCATCGTACGACAGGGTCCACGTGGGACCTATGAAACGTGCGTATCTGGCTGATCACAGCGTACGCAAGACCGGGTGCTGCGGCTGGAAACGATTGTCATTTAAATACCACGCCCCTATTTATTCACGGCTCAGCTGTCCTCGCCCCCAGAGTTTACGGCATGGAGATACTTAATATGAAGAGACACGAGATATGACCTGAGTGACACCATAACAGAGAAAAGTAAAGAGGAATAACACTGTGTTATTTGGCAGTCTGAAATGTAGGATTAAAGAGCTTCAGAAGAAATGCGCCTGCATGGAAATCTCAACAGCGTTGGTGTGGATAACCAAACTCCAGCGGAGTTTTTAATAATTAATTAAACATCCATGTAACGTACATAATCTAGGCTATAATATAATCACAATTTTTTACTTTTAGTTTTAAAAAAACTGGTCAGATCATACAATCACTACAATATAGACTACTTTTGCGGGTCTTAAAAGAAGCAGCACCCGGACCGGAGGACACTAGCCGTGGCTTCTTTCATCAGTCAGCCTCAATATCAGGCACAAGTGGTACAGGCGAACCTGCATCTGTGTCGGATTACTTCGGCTGCACTAACGGACTCCGTGCTTGCCGTTAATGAGACTTTAAAAGAGATGAATGAAAACCTGAAACGTCCTGCAACAAATTAATAAAGTGTTTGACCAAACGCTGTGTAATGTGCACTTCTCATCCGATTAGCCTACTTTCCAAACATAAGAATTTAACACTTACATTAAAGAAGGTCCTGACTCCGTCTTAGAGCCTCCAGATTTCTTTATTCGTTATTATGTCACATGTAGTCTCTGGCCTATGTGCGTCTGCTGTGTGCAATTATGCATGTGGCACATCAGTGTATTTATTATTTTAATCTCTGGACATACCGATTAGTTATGATCTAATGTTAATGTTCTGAATTCTTAAATATTTCATATTTCAGAGGCTAAAAGTTGTATTTAGTATCTCTGAAAGTTTTTCTGTCCTTTTAAAGTAACTGTTTGTAGTTTTTCTGTTTTAATTTGTCTCAGTATTTTCTGCTGTGATATTCCTGTGCGCTGAACGCTTAACATGTATTTACTGAAAGCAGCCTCTCTAATCTTTAAAGTAAATCGATTAAACAAACATTAATTCATCAAATAAAACACACAACTAAAGAAATCACCTGACAGCTCGCGATGCTCCACATTTTTTTAAAAGAATTGTAGCCTACAGAGATCGTTAGAGGTGAAGCGTAATATAAAATACATTTTAGATATCTTATCTAACAGTAAATCTGAGGGCCAATATGCTTGGGTTTATATACACATGCTTCACAAAAAAACCTTCATGCCTATATAAGGATTGCAGATACAGGCGCAGTCAAATATCAAATAGATTTTGTCATACATTTCAATATACGTCGCACAACAGTAATGTCAAGGAAACTTCAAGTCTGAGTATCTTTGATATTTAGCTATTTGTGAGAAACCGTCATCCTTGGGTAAAGACAAAACACGAATATTATGTATTAACTTATTGTAGCATTTCTCAAGCGAGCTGTAAGTAAAATGTGTCCTCGACAGTAAACTGAATTTTTCCATTACAGTGTGTGAGCTACATATTCCTCCTTTAAGTCCTTAAATAAATTCCTAAAACCTCAAACATGAGAGCAGACTGAAGAACCTTTGGAGCTTCACATCACTCTGTGATCACGACAGTACATCTGAAGATAAGAAACATTTGAAAGAAATAAAAAATGTCTAAAAAATCACTTTAGAGGAAGGAACAGACAAGGATAAACACTGTGATGGAAGGAAATACTGAAGACAAGAGGACTTTGTCTGTGACACACACACACACACACACACACACACACACTGACCCTGGCTGTGTGGAGACGTCGCAGATGCACAAAGGACCGGTTATTCACAGCAGATTTTGTTTCTGCTTTTACCCCAAAATGAGACAATTTGAGCATTTTTTAATTTCTGTCTGTGTGATGATAAAATAAACGTTTTGAATAAACATCTGGAATCTTCTTCACTCCTTCAAACTACGGGAGTCACGATACCAGATTATAAAACTTAAAACTACCACTGCAACAAAAAATATCTCCCAGAGGCCCGATATCGGATCATTTCTTGTTTTTTAACTGCAGTAATATTTACAGTCCATGCTGCAGAGGAACTCGTGAACACCGTCTGAAGTGCACAAATTTGTTGGTAATGTTTTGACAAGAGGGTGGAGCTGGCAAAGCAACAAAAAGCTCCATATTTATTTCAGGTCCATTAAAGGCCCCTTCCTCCAAGGGGTCTGAGGTGTCTGTCCCACTTTTCCAACACTATTCGGCCCATTCACACCGTGCTCGACCACAACTCGACCACCATTCAGCCTCCATGTGTGTGACACACTGCAGGCAAGGAGGAACAGGGCTGTAAAATCCCACCTTCAAATTGAGCTCGCCACCGACTCAAATCGGTCAGAAAGCCCCTAGTTTTTCTTTTTCATCAGGTGAGAGGAAGGACGCCATCAAACACTGAAGCAAACTCCTGTACACTGTCTAAACTGCACAGAAAGAGTTTGTTTGTATAATTTAGAACATGTGCCACAGTTTTCCTGCAATCTGATAAACAAAAATAAATATTTAATCAATGCTGGCTGTCCAGGAATCTACTTTTGTTGCGGTAGCTTGAAACAGATTTTTAATAGAATCATATCAAAGTTTAAAGGTTTGTTCCATTTAGGATTTAGGGTGGTTTCACATCAGAGACCCGGATTCGCTTGACCCTGAAGTCCAGTTCAGTGTGAACACAGACGTACTGTAACGACGAGCAACAAAGAAACAGTGTTCAAAAGAAACAGTCTGATAACTCTGATGAACTCCCTCAACGACACAGGGCAGCTCATGCAGTGTAAGTGAAGCTGGATCGCCCTCTGGTGGACAAATTAAACACTACACCACATGATACATCCTCACGTCTTTATAACTTAAACACAGTTTTCTTTGTTTATCAGTATTCGCTGATCAGTATCACCTACACCTTCTGCCTTAAGGATTACAGTGAAACTATTACATGTGGTGTTAAAACAAAGTTTTAAAAAGTGATGACAAGGGTTTGAACACAATCTATGAAACATAAAGCTGCGCATGAAAGAGCGGACACACAATGACCAGATGACGTGCTTTAGATGAGAACATATCAATTCCCAGTACGGTTTCCAGAGCCCATTGTGTTTTTTATTTGTGTTTTTTTATATAATAGTCTTCAAATAAAAATTATCTGCATGTTAAAACAGAACAGAGAAAAACAGCAGGTTACAACAAATGAGAATCTGGCATTTAATGTGTCATAGGTGTAGGTAAGATGTTAAAGTAGAATGTTAGCAAGGGAAAACGTGTGCCTCCCCGTCGGGGAATTGAACCCCGGTCTCCCGCGTGACAGGCGGGGATACTCACCACTATACTAACGAGGACTGGCTGAAGCTGGCGTGGTGCAGTACCATTTTTGACCATAACACTGCTGTGTATGGACAAGTGGCGCTGTGGCAACACTTTTTTACTATTTTTACATTAAAAGAACAAGGCGCAAATAGTCATTTCATTGAAAGTTAAAGACCTCTAATGATGACACATATATAACATTTGCAAGGATTTATTCTAGGGATAAAAAAAAGTTGATGAAAAAGCCCCAGAGTAACATTACTGACTTTGCATGAAACGGAAAAAAGGAAAATTACAAACAGGAAACAGTTTTCTGTGTGCTGAAATACAAAGTTTGACACTATAAAATCGTAAAGATTACTTTAAAATCTACCAAAAAATGTGTTTCCGCCCGGTTTCGAACCGGGGACCTTTCGCGTGTGAGGCGAACGTGATAACCACTACACTACGGAAACGGTAGTGGTTTTACTGTCTTGAAGTTCGGTAAAGTGTTCCCTATAGGACGCAGGATGTTTATGTCTTTCCTTAGACTCTGCAGCTCATCTTGTAGACGTCCCAGATGCTCTGCCATGTCTTCATGTGCTGAATTCATGTCCTTATTAGTCGGGGTTGATGAGACAGGTAACTGTGAGTGTTGTGACTCCTGAAGGTTGTCACTTGGAGTAGCAAAAAAGTAGTAAAAAGTAAATCCACTACACAGACTCTTTGCTCTGTGAACTTCAGTTTCGCCTTGTAAACAGTATGACATGTGGAGCTTTTATTTTGAAGGCTTTGTAGCAGTTGACTCAGATCACAACAGGTCAAAGTTCAACATTTTAATCATGATGTGGATATTATTAATGCACCACTATCTCCAATTTGTAAACCAAGCTAACGAACTTCAGCTAACGAGCTTGACTTCACTCTTTTTAGACGAGCATTACTCCACAAAATATTTAGAAAGGCTATTTTACATTTTTGCTGCATCAAAGTTAGAAACTTTCCTGTTAAAGAGCCCATATTATGCCTTTTTGGGGTTCTTATATTTAATCTACGTACCTACTTTTGTACATTCACAATAGCTAAAGTCCGAAAAAAGTGTCTGTTTTCATGTACTGCTCCTCCTTGCTCCCTCTCCGCTCTGAGTCTGTCAGCTGCACTCTGTTGAGCCCACACTGTTAGACCCCACGTGGGCCAAGTCTGCTCTGATTGGTCTGCCGATCCGCTCTGTCGTTATTGGTCAGTTGCTCAGCACGCGTCTCAGAAATTTCAACAAGAGCTGCTGGGCTTGCCAAAACGAGGCAATGGACTCATTTAAAAATATGTAAACAGAGAAGGGGTTTGAAACTGGCATACGCCACTTCCCACGCAAAGTTGTGATCTATAGAAATTAACCTGACGGTGAAATGTTCACACCAGTAAGAAAATGCTGACCCGTGCACGTACAGTTAGGAGGCGAGGTGGTGAAATGAAGATGGACTTTGGAGCGTCTCAGACATTAAACTTTACTGACCACTCCACGCCATCATAACCATCATAACCAGCAGGTTTGTACACATAGCTTTAATAGAAACATTTATAACAGTTATAAAAACTGGTCGGCCACATCAATGTAGTCTCACGTTCATTTAACCTTTATTTAAATGTTACAAGCAGAGGCGATCGGTCTGCTCGGCTTTCGACCTTTACTGTCTGAACTTACAGTAAAGGAGGCGACTCTGAATATTTACTGTTCCTCACTTAAGTCTCTTCTGGACGTTTTTGAGACGACAAATTGATGTTGGAGATGATTACAGTCTTAAAGTCAAATTAAAAATGTGTCCTGCTGTTTTCAGGGTTTAGGAGGTCCACAGGCTGGACGGAGGACGCCGGTATTTCATGTCTCGTGCCCCGCAGCGACATGGACCACAGCAGACGCATCATTCAGAGCCAGCACTGACATGTGATGACTTTTATATTTTACAAAATAACTCGACCAAGAACTTCTTACAGTCGAGACCTCCTCCGGTTT
Source organism: Labrus mixtus (assembly GCF_963584025.1). NCBI lineage: Eukaryota > Metazoa > Chordata > Actinopteri > Labriformes > Labridae > Labrus > Labrus mixtus. The sequence continues at coordinate 21,806,580 of NC_083625.1, read as the reverse complement.
TCGTACAAGACAGTCCAAACTGTATTAGTAGGTACACTGCTGTACATCACAGGAGAACTACAAGATCACAGGAGAACTACAAGATCACAGGAGAACTACAAGATCTCAGGAGAACTACAAGATCACAGGAGAACTACAAGATCACAGGAGAACTACAAGGAGACCTACAAGATCTCAGGAGAACTATAAGATCACAGGAGAACTACAAGGAGAACTACAAGATCTCAGGAGAACTACAAGATCACAGGAGAACTACAAGATCACTGCTGTAAAATTGTTTTGTTTTTTTGCCAGTCATGTGTATGTGACTTCCTGTGCTTCTGCAGCCTGCCTCTAGTGGACACTCGACGAGCTGCAGGATTTTGCACTTCCGCATCGGCTTCATTTTTCAACACCGGAGGTTGCTGCTTGTTTTAAACACGTTTTTCGGCACACTAACCTTTAGTGAACCAGGCCCTTTACAAAGTCCTGCACGTTTAGTTTGAAAGTTAGACGTCAAAACCGGATGTGTGTTGACCATTTTTTAGTAATAATGGACAATTTACTTTTCAGTGACAGATATTTAAACAAAGAAAACATGAGGAGAGCTGCAGGTAAAGGATTATGTTTATTATTTATCAGTGGTTACACTTGTGCACCAGTTTCCGTAGTGTAGTGGTTATCACGTTCGCCTAACACGCGAAAGGTCCCCGGTTCGAGACCGGGCGGAAACATGTTTTTATTTATTTTTTTATATTAAAATTGTTTTAAAAGTCATTTTGATTTTAATCATTTATATAAACGAACACAACTCACACACCACGCCTTTAATATATTCCAGCAGTTACGTTTTTGTCCCTTCACAGCACCCTTCCTCCATTTCTCTCAGACAAACTCGCTGCTTATTTCCAAGAGTTTGAAAACATGTTTCGAACCGAGGAGCTTTCGCGTGTCTGTGCTGTGGTCAAAATATAACATGAATCAAGCACCAGAGAAGGTTTGTGACCCTGTATAAACCAGCTCTCTCAGAACGCTCCGTTTTGGTGTGCGTTTTCCCCTGTAACGAGAATAAAAATGGCGGACCTGCGCAAAAGCTTTGTTCTAGGCTGGGGGTGGAGTCCATGAGTGGAGATATCAGGGGAGGGGGAGGGATCCCACCAGAATCCCACTGTGACATCACAAGGAGAGCACATTTAAAACGAGGCATTTTTCTCTGTGTTGTAAGACTTATGCAGACCACAAACAAAGGACTGGATGGGTTTATTTCACATTTTGTGGGTCAGTAGACACTCAGGTTACCCAAATATATGTTCACAAACACTGTAGAAGTGGATTCTTCAGAATATGTCCCCTTTAACTTTAACGAAAAGGGGCAGGAGGAAGAAAAACATATCAACCTGCCCTTTGTACAAGGAAAAGTAAATAAATAGGTAAAAATGTATATAATTTATCTATTTTTTTTTTCTCAATACAGTAATGTACTGTGGCCATATTAAACACCTCGTGTGAGTACAATCCACCACACGCTTAACAGAGGAAAGAGAAACTCATCTTTCAGATCAACTTTAAGAGTTGTCCGATTCAATCCAATCATCTTGAACATTTTCTGTCTCATGCTGAGCGAAGATGTTCTTCACATTAAAGGTTTTGAGTTGTCGAGTGTTTTGGCTCTCTCTTCCGGTGTGTGTCAGGGCCTTAAACACACAGATTGTGGATCAGTCTGACCACGTGATCCTGTGATCATTTTAATAAACGGCTGTTTCACCGGGGGAAATGAACGTTATCAGGCTCTTTACGGCGGGAAAAATTAAATAATTAAAGAGTTCATCACTTAATTTACGTCCGTTTCACTACACCTGACACACAAATATTACACTTTGTATCCCATTAAAACTACGAGTCATGAGGGATCAGGGTGCAGTACTAGTTTTAACCACAACATATGAGTCTAGGGCCGAGTGGCGCTGTTGCACTGTTTATGATCTCCCTGTAACACTGATAAAGACAAAAACAACTGTAACGTGTCTGTTTTCTTAAATACACACATTTAAATAATCACAATAACATCAGTTACTGTTTTAGTTGAATAGAAAGCTAATAAGAATAAATAAAGAATAATTAAATAATATAACATAATAAAACTTTGCCATGCCAAGAATCCCCATACAGCATGAGCCCCTGACAGAGATCACTATACAGCATGAGCCCCTGACAGAGATCACTATACAGCATGAGCCCCTGACAGAGATCCCCATACAGCATGAGCCCCTGACAGAGATCACTATACAGCATGAGCCCCTTATAGAGATCACTATACAGCATGAGCCCCTGACAGGGACCCCCATACAGCATGAGCCCCTGACAGAGATCCCCATACAGCATGAGCCCCTGACAGAGATCACTATACAGCATGAGCCCCTGACAGAGATCCCCATACAGCATGAGCCCCTGACAGAGATCACTATACAGCATGAGCCCCTGACAGAGATCACTATCCAGCATGAGCCCCTGACAGGGACCCCCATACAGCATGAGCCCCTGACAGAGATCACTATACAGCATGAGCCCCTGACAGAGATCACTATACAGCATGAGCCCCTGACAGAGATCACTATACAGCATGAGCCCCTGACAGAGATCCCCATACAGCATGAGCCACTGACAGAGATCCCCATACAGCATGAGCCACTGACAGAGATCACTATACAGCATGAGCCCCTGACAGAGATCACTATACAGCATGAGCCCCTGACAGAGATCACTATACAGCATGAGCCCCTGACAGGGACCCCCATACAGCATGAACCTCTGACTTACTACTTGTAGGCCTACATGAAGCTTCACCGCAGCTCTGCCTGCGAATCAGAATTTAATAAGCTGAAACACGGCCGAATATTTAGTTCTGCTTGTGATCGTACTGAGAACGGCCGGTGGTGAATAATAAGCCAACGGGCTGATCATTTAGTTGGATAAAGCTACAGTTTGCAAACTGAAAGCTGCTAAAACAATCATATAGTTAGTACGTTCAGTATACGAATCACTGACTGACTGAGCGGGAGAGAGAAACTCAGAGCTCCCGTTCAGTACATTCAGTGAACGACTGACTGATGCCTTGGGAGAGAGAGACTCAGGACTCCTGCAGTACTACAGTTCAGTGAACGTGCAAGACTGTGAGTCACCAATCCCAGTCACACACACATAGGCTACTGAAACAGTCATCTGAGTGAAATTAAGTTGGATAAATACGCCGTTTGCAAACCGACAGCAGCTATTAAAAGCACATACATTTTCGCGACACCTAAATAAAATATTTGCTACTTCCTCAATTTTCGAGACATGAGAGGGAGATGGAGGTGCGGGCTTGAGCAACTCTTGCGGTCTAGAGAGAGAGACACGAGACGGGAGAGAGGAGAGCGCAACTGAAGTTGAGGAATGAACGACTCTTTTCAGTAAGTGATTCAGTTCAGTTCGTTCACCCAGATGATTTGTTCTTTTTGAACGAATCGTTCACGAACGACACATCACTACTGCTTTATGAGAAAAAGTTTAAAGTTAGTGATGAGAGCAAAGTCTGCTTTAAAATAAAAGATTATCAAACACTGACAGAGTTTGACCACCAGAGGGAGCCGTTGTTCTCCTCATCTCAGGCTGCAGGTAATCTGTTACACACGCACACACTCCAGTCTAACCTGCCATCCCTGAACGACTAGTTGTTACATCACACACACACACACACACACACACACACACACACACACACACACACACACACACACACACACACACACACACACACACACACACACACACACACACACACACACACACACACACACACACACACACACACACACACACACTCTGGGCGTCCCGCCAGTTAAGGGCCCGGCACTAGGAGCAGGAAGTTCCTTGTTTGGGCGTCAGGATGTCCGCTGCAGCGACAGGAAACACCATATTTGGCTAAAGTTGAAATATGCTTTCCTTCAGGGAGCCAAGTCTGATCCTATTGGCTGTTTAATACACATACACACACACACACTGGATTTACTGCTGAAAAAAATACCAGTGTGTACTGTGTATACGCTGACTTAACTGAACTTAACTTCTCCTCCTTTTTTCTTCCTCTTCAGTCAGTCGGCGTGCATGCTGTGCTCCCTTTGGTTGTTGCTGTAATCTTGTTTTTATTGATCAGCTGTTTGTCAACATGTCTGCACCTGACGACCTTTTATCAGATCCTTTATGATTGACGTGATTTTTTATATCTGAACTAACGTCTTATTTTTCTTTGGACTCTAAATAACTTAAAGTTCAAAAAGTGTCTGAATGTGTCCTGTACAGATCTTCATCCTGCAGCAGGTAAATGGACTTGAGCTTGTATGGCTCTTTTCTAGTCTTCTGACTACTCAAAGCACTTTTACACTGCAGGTCACACCTACACATTTACACACGGATGGTAGAGGCTGCTGCGTAAAGAGTCCATTAGCAGTCACTAATACCATTCATACACATTTACACACTGCTGACAAAGCAGCAGGAGCAACTTGGGGTTGCCCACAGACACATCAGACATGTGGCTGTAGGAGCTGGCGATTGAACCGCCAACCTTCTGGCTGTACCAACTGTCCCACAGCCGCCCCAGACTGTATTGTGGGACTGTTAACCTGCTGCAGGATGAAGATCTGTGCTGGAGACTCAGAGAGATAAAAAGGTGTGTCAGTGTAAATCTCATGAATCCAGTTTGAGTTTGAAATAAAAGCTCGATCAGGATGTCGACTTTTTATTCTTTAAGCTTTAAAGAAACAAACGTTCAGTGGAAGTCAAACACTGAGCTGCATGTAAACATACAAACATCTGAAACCTACGCAGTAGGTAGAATACTGTACACATTCATGAGTGAACATTATACTACTTGTACACGCTGTGTTTACAAAAGTTATTTACACAAGTTATTTACACTCGTTCATAAATGAAACCAGGCCGGCTTGAATCAGCAGGTTGAGGTTTGGTCCTGAGAGTCTTTCTCACATTGTTAGAGGAACTACGGCGGCTGAGGAGGCTCAAACAAGCCAATCAACACAAGCTGCTCCTCACCTCTGTTGACCTTTGACCTGAAGTTTGTGTTCAGTGAGTTTAGTCAGGGGTCAAAGGTCACAGGTGACTTCCTGTCCGTCAGCAGGTGTTGGGGCTGTGAGGGAGGAGCTCAGACTGAGGGGAGGAGGGGTGGGTCAGCGGGGGAGGAGGAGCTATGAGCGGGGGAGGAGTATGAGGAGCACGGGGAGTTGTAGGGGAGGGGGGCAGAGGGGGAGCAGGTCTTGCGCTCTCGTTGTCTCTGGTGGATCTTGGCGTGTCTTTTGCGTTCGTCGCTGCGAGCAAACTTGCGTCCGCACTCCCCACATGAGAACGGCTTCTCGCCCGTGTGAGTGCGGATGTGCGTGGTCAGATGGTCGCTGCGACTAAAGCTGCGCATGCAGATGCGACACTGGAACGGTTTCTGACCAGTGTGCACGCGCACGTGTCGGGTCAGCTCGTCGGAGCGGGAGAAGCGACGGTCACAGCCGTCAGCCGGGCAGGCGTATGGACGCTCATGTGGCGGAGTCTTGCACTGCCGGCCTGCAGGTGACTTCCTGCTCCTGCTGGTCTTAGCGATCTGGTCCTGTGGGGTGTGGTTTTGGGTCTGGATCTGGGAGGAGAAGGCCTTTATGGTGGAGAGTGGCGTGAGGGGGGGCGGGTTCTGTATCAGGACAGGTTTCTGGTCAACAGCTAGCTCGCTGTCCTGCAGCGCCTGAGGCAGAAGGTAATCCGGGAGCATTGGTACCACCACAGGCGAGGGAAGGCCGAGCCTGGAGGAGGAGGAGTGGTAGGCGGGAGGGGGGCCCTGTGGCTGGAAAGATGGGAGGGCCGTCTGGGAGTCAGCAGGAGGGAGGTGGGAGGAACCGGCAGCGGTGGTGTAGGTCGGTGTTGAAGAGATGATAGAGGTGACATCACTGCCGCAGCTGAAGCTCTGCTGGGACAGTGACGATGATGATGAAGATGAAGAGAGGCAGCAGGCTGCAGCAGGAGGAGATGCCATGCTGACCAATCCTGTGACCAGGCTGAGGAGAGGCTCCGTCCACAGGCCGCCGCAGGAGGTCGAAGGCTCGAAGGAGAAGCGCCCGCTGTAGGCCAGATGGGGGAGGCGGGGGGTGAGAGGGGGGAGAGACTGCAGGTCGGACAGGTCCGATAGAGAGTCTGAGGGAGAGAGGGAGAGAGAGAGACAGGTGAGTGACAGGTAACAGCTGACTGAAGTTTGCTGTGATCTGATTGGCTGTAAGGAGTCAGCTGACTGACCTCTCATGTTATTAACAGAGCAACATGTGTAAACTAAAAACATCTCATTAAGATTAACGGTTTGACTGAATGACTTTAAATATTCATCAAATGTCTAAAAACTGATCCAACTTATTTCATTATTAAAGTTTATTTCTCCATATTTACATTTTTCTAACTGCAGGTGAAACTTTTAAAGGTGTTTACATTTATACTTATATATAACCCCACTCCTCGCGCTTCTCACCTGCGTACTCCCCGGGATCCCCGGTCAGCAGCCCGGCTCCCTCTGCAGCGGAGGCGGCCAGCAGCGAGCCTCCCGCCGCGGCGTTCTGCAGCAGCATGCGCAGCTCCTCCAGCTTGGAGAAACCGTCCAGCGGGGAGAGGGGCTGCGGGAGACCGGCCAGAGGGTCCGAGATCTGCAGAGCGGACAGGAACAGCTCCGCTTTGGTCGCTGCCATCTCCCTGCAAGAGGAGGAGGACGAGGAAGCCGGTGAGCTGAGCCGCTTCGGGAGCTCGTGAGCACCGCTCTGATCCTGCGCCGGGAGCGGGTTGTGCTTCGCCGCTGGAGAGGCACTCCGGCCGGGCTGAAGCTGCTGCTGAGGCAGCTGGTGCTCCAAGGCTGGAGGGTCCGCGGGTCCGGGTCCTGGTACGGGTCCCGGGTTTGGAGGATTCAGTAAGTTTGTGATGATGTCATCACAGAAAAGTAAACATAAACATTTGTTTCCGGTCAGTGTTTTGAGAGCTCGCGCTGACACCTTGAACTTCAGTCTTGTCAGGATCCTTCAATGAGGATTCCCGGCTTTATAAAGACTCCTGCGTGACGTAGATTTCCATTTATGGCAGGGAGGAAGCCCATATTTGGGGGGTAAGCGCGTAGCTCCGGTTGATTCGGTTCTCCGGTGCAACTCACTCCCTTTGTTACTCTGAATCTGGACCCTAAAGGATCCGATAGAGTTCAGTTCTCGGTCCGGCTCGGTGCTCACTGCTGTCGGCCGGACCGGAGCCGTTAACGGCGCTCAGCCAAGCGCCATGGCCGGAAGCCCCCGCGACACGTCACGGCGCAGAGCTGTTTTTTTGGCCTCTACGTCACATGGAGCGCTTCCAGCCGCGTCATCACTTCCTCAGACCTTATATGGGTGTCTTCCTGTCGGACGGATCTGAGAGCTGCAGGTTGAACATTCACAGTGTCTGAAGTCAAAGTAGGACTCAGCTTTTTCAGGCGGGAAGTCATTCAGTACTGTATATGACTTAAACCTGCACATGTCCTGTTTCAGAGATCTCACAGAGAGCAGCTCACTGACACCATGACTGAATAGAAAACACAACAAGAAGTCAAGGACAGTACAGAATCACAGTCAACAGTCTAAACTAAGAGTTAGTGCTGCTGCTTTTAAAAGCACTCAGTTTTATTTAATCTGCTGGTTTCTTAGCCTCTCAGTGAACAAAGCAAACAGTCAGAACAGTGTCGTTCAAATCTCTTCTGAGATTATCAACATTAAACGGTGAGATTTGAACTCTTCTTAAAGGTGCAGAGGGACTCTGCAGATCGAATGGAGTTTGGAAGTTCGTTCCACCACCGGGGGGCGACAGAGGAGAAGAGTCTAGTCAGAGACTTAGGACCCTGTTGTGAAGGTTGGATCAGACGCCTTTCATTGGCAGAGCGTAGTGGGCGGGAGGGAGTGTAGACCTGGATGAGAGCGTTAAAGTAAAGAGGAGCCGTTTTTGTCGCTGTTTTGTAAGCGAGCAGCAGAGTTTTAAATTTGATGCGAGCAGTAACTGGGAGCCAGTGTAAGGAGATGAACAGCGGAGTGACATGTGCTCTTTTAGGAAGGTTGAAGACCAGTCGTGCTGCTGCATTTTGTATCATCTGCAGAGGTTTGATAGTGCATGTAGGAAGACCTGCCAGTAGAGAGTTGCAATAATTGATGCGTGATCTCCTAACATTTCCGTGCTGAGCGTCATGTGTGAACACAACCAGCTGAATGTTTCTCTCTTCACCCGGAGTTTCTCCTCCAGCCTCCTCGTATTTATTCTGTAGAAAGTCAGAGTGAGCTGATGTGAGAACACAGCAGGATATAATCAGGAGAATTCACCTGGAGCGAGTGGGAGGGGGTGGTGACGTTTATTCTCTGTGATCGCTGCACGACCATAGACTGTCTGCACGCCACCTCTACCATCTCTGTGCTCTAATGAACCTGCTGCATTATGTTTCCTGTTCTCCAGTATGTTCTTCTCCACTCTTTAGTTCAGATTGTGGTTCAGTTCAACTATTGATAGAAAGACAAATATTCTCATTATAGCGTTGTATAGAGGACTCTACTCTTTTTTTAATGTCAAGTCTTTCCTCAGGAGGACCCCCCCCCCCCCCCCCAACCCCCTCCTGACTGACAGGGTTAGTCTCTGCTGTGAGGTTCATGTGTGAACAACCAGATCAGGAGAATATCCGGAGCAGTCCTCCTAAAATGATATTTTGAGGAGCGCCTGCGTGAAAACGGCTCTTTGTTAGCAGCAGATCCTCAGGAGGGCTGCAGGTATATCTGAGCTTCTTCTGGTCATGTGCTCTGAAGTCAGTTTTCTCTGTTGCCATGACGCCGTCATTATGACCACCATCATTCAACACATTCAACAGACGATAATCATTTGACTTATAAAAAATAAGATAAAATAACAGCTCGAAGTGCGGCCTCGCAATAATACAAAACTTCCAGTCAAAGACCCGTGTCCCTGTGAGATGATGTCATTATTAGAACTTAACTCTGACATCACTTTGAAAACACTTGAGTATTTTCACTGTAACCTCTTTACAGTGACATCATGAAACCTTCAGGCTCTTACCCTTACTGTTTCATTTCTAAATAGATCAGATGGAATAGAAGATGATTACTCGTGTGTATTTTCATCACAACATTTTGCATATAAAAAACACAATAAATATAAATATCCCAGTTAAAGCATGTCAAATGATTCAATTAAAGCCTGTAAAGGGTTAATGACATGTCGACTCAGTCCAGTAAATATCTCCTCTGAAGTTTCAGTAAGAACTTTAAGGTTTACTGCCATTTCTGATATCCTGTGTGGCAGCCATCTGCCCCCTGGTGGATGATCTGTGCACTGCTTATGTCTGGTTAAAGATGATATAGAGGTCTCAAAATGTGCAAAAAATAAACATTCAAATATTTTAGATATCCATGTTTACCGTTTTAAGGAGTGCATTTGTTGACCTTAATCAATGAATACACTGAGCTCTAAAAAGATAGCCTATTTATGATCATTAAACGAGAAAAAAACTTCTTCAACAAACTGCAAACCCAGAAACTCTTGAGACGTTCACGGAGCCCGTGAAATCAGACCTCAAAACTCCTGTAAACCTGTCTGGGAGTTTAAACTCTCCAAATAAAACCCTTTCTTAAAACTATCTGACATGTTTCTCTCAGAGGATCGATCCGGAGACTCAAACAGATAGCGGACGAACTTAACTGAATATTTGGGTCTTAATATTGCAAACCATGCGGAGATTCAGACGTCCCCGACGTGCCGGTGAATGTTTAAAGATGATTGATATTAGCGGTGTTGTTCCGGATCAGGGCAACATCGGGTTGGAAAAGGAGTGGCTGGAGGATGCGGGCATCGATCCCGCTACCTCTCGCATGCTAAGCGAGCGCTCTACCATTTGAGCTAATCCCCCGATGACAACTCCTCTTCACCGCTGTCACTATTTCTAGTCAGCACATTCAGAGGAGTCACGATGATTACTGGAAATAGTTAGTCGACCTGTTTCCTGTCTTTACAGCGGACGACGTCTGATTGGGTGAACAAGGACCAGAACTGATGTGATTGGCCGGAATCTAAAGGGCGGGAGGTGCGAGATGATTCACTGTAAAATCAAAAATAGAAACGCTCTCGGTGAGTCGATTAGAAACAGCTGTTTAACTTTAATCGGTTAAAACTGTAAAACTGGAGGCTGACACTTCACTGTGACTCGCTACTGACTTCATTTATCATCAGTCTGACACATTAAAGGTGTAATATGTCGAATTTTTACACTAAAAAGTCTTAATTAATTAAAAATGGACTAAACATTATATATTTGTTGTTGAGTACTTACATTACCTCAAATGTTTCCAACACATATCAAAGCCAGAGAAATCCTTCAATTTATAGTTGTAACCATGCACTGTTAATATGAATGTTTGAAGCCTGAGGGGCGTCACCCGTCTGTTCCTGCAGGGGGCGCTGGAGTCCCATCGATGGCGGTCTCCATGCTGGCAATGCTGTCTCAGTCTAACTTTCAGTCAACCTAACGACAGGCTGAGATCTGGAGCTGAGGCTGGTTTTAAACCTCCTGACAAACCGTTACACCATGCCCGCCTGTCAATCAGGTCAGCTACACGTCTTATTGTGAATAACTCTTACCCTTCATCAAATCAAAACTGATGAGTCATCAAAACATTCACCCCCCCGTACAGTGTGTGTCGATCGAGACTTTTTACATGTAGGGCCTATAAATCGTTTTCTATCGCCCATTAATAAGCGAACGGTTAACTGATGTGAAAAAGTACACTGCTCTCAGCCAGAGACTGTCGTTTGTAGGATGGAGAATGAATACAGACACACAGACTCCTTCACAGACTTTCACGTGTATGACCACTTACCTCCTCTGTAAACATTATGCCGGTAAATATCCAGTATTTCACGGCCGATGATGATGCTCGTTTGTGTACGTATGAGCACGTATGACGAGCACGCGAGGGAGAGCGAGCAACAGGTTACTGGTGCAGTTCGCCTAACGGCCTGCAGTGTCACTACAAACACAGTATTTTTGAAAGTTACATATAGCCCCTTTAACATTATTTTGAAACAAAGGTCCTCGAAAGACGAACATCTGCCGGAGTATCACCGGATAATTCAACACCAGATAACCAACGTCTCCTTAAAGGTAACCTAGCGTTTATTCAAAGAGAAACTTCTCACACGTCACACATTTTACGATCCAGTCATGTCGAGGACGTGGAATACAAAGATGTGTAAGAATGTTTTTGTGTATTAAGGACGGACGCCTTCTGCCCGCCAACCCCAAGGACACAAAACACGATGCTCCCACGTATCCGTGACGTCTCCTCCAAATTCATCCGTAAGCTGTTTCTGATCCCAATCATGACAGTAAGAGGAGCAGCTGATATCATAACATCTTTCAGATTGCTGGAGAGGAAAGTGTCAAAAATAAAATATGACATCATCAAACTTTTAATGACCGGAGAGCGAACAGGTCTGATAGAGGAAAGACAACTTACATTAAGTTTATTACTTAAGTAAAGAAATAAAATCACTCTTTGTGTGTGTGTGTGTGTGTGTGTGTGTGTGTGTGCGTGTGTGTGTGCGTGCGTGCGTGTGTGTGTGCGTGTGCGTGTGTGTGTTTGTGTTCACCTGCTTTATAAAGACCATGACAGAGCGTGCAGCAGAAATAGGACAAAGCTGAGACATGTCGGCATGTGGCAGCCGGCTGCAGGAATACCAACCGGGCTGCTTTTAGACTGTGAGCACACACACACAAACACACACACACACACACACACACACACACACACACACACACACACACACAGGAATGCTGCTGGAAGTTTCCGGCTGGCTTGTGTGGGTATATAAGCAGCTGACAGACGCTCATCAGACAAACAGACCCCAGACTGAAGCTGCTGATTTTAAAGCTAAACCTCTTCCACCGCCACCATCAGGATGTTGTGTCCCCGAGTCTTCCAGCCCTCCCCGATGGCCATGACGCCCTTCCTGGACCTGCACTGGCCGGTCCGCAGCCTGTGGCCCGAGACCCGGCCACTGTTCTTCCAGCTGGAGCAGGAGATGATCCGTCAAATGCAGGAGATGAGGCAGAGCATGGAGTACATGGAGCGTCTGCACCAGAAGATCTTTGAGGAGATTGACTCCTCCTCCTCCTCCTCTGCAGGGTTTTTTAAGCCCATCGCCTTCCAGGAGCTGGGGAGGGATGGGGGCAACTTTGCCCTCAGTCTGGACACGCAGGAGTTCTCCCCAGAGGAGCTGTCAGTCAAACAGGTGGGCAGGAAGCTGAGGGTGAGCGGACGCACAGAGAAGAAGAAGGAGGACAAGAAGGGCTCATACTCGTACAGGTGTCAGGAGTTCAGGCAGGAGTTCGACCTGCCCGACGGCGTCGACCCGGAGGCTGTCACCTGCTCGCTGGTGGGGGGACGTCTGCAGATTCTGGGACTGCAGGAAAAACCAGTGCATGATGGGAAGGAGAGGGTCATCCCAATCAACATCACGTCGACCCCCGCAATCACTTCGTCCAGCAGCGTGGCTGAGGAGAGCAGCACCTCCTCCTCCTCCGCAGAGAGCTGTCTGGCTAAAAACTGAAACCATACAGAGTGAACCATCGTTTCTTTTCCCCCATCTTTGTAGTTTCAGTGTGTGTTTCTAAATGTGAAGGACGGAGGGGACATGAAGCTTGTATTATTAACTGGCACTTTAATTTTAACTCTTTAATAAGGTCACCTGTGATATTTGACGAGTCATAATGAAGTTAGATTTGTTTCAGACTTCCTGTTTGTCATGTTTAAAGAGACAGGACGATTAAAAATGATCAATCTCCTTGACAGAAGTGTAAATATTCCACACTGTGTTGAAATGATAATTATCAAACAGAGTGAACCATCTCATGTATATTCTTATCTTTGTAGCTCCAGTGTCGTGTATCTGATCAGCCGGGGAACAGGACGCTGATATTCTTAACTCGCACTTTGATTTAAAAAATGAATCTTTTTAATAAACTCGTGTGAAGTTTCACGACTTGTTCATTTTGGTCAAACTTGTTGGTTTCCTCTTCGGTACGTGACGAATGATGACTGTGCATATAATGGGGGTGCCTGTAGCCTAGAGATCAGTGCGTGCCCATGTAGGGACCGGGAGGCTGCGGTTGTCCAAGCGGACGGGCCCCGGTTCAAGTCTGACCTGTGGCTCCGCATGTCAGTCCACTCTCTCTCTCCGCTGTCCTGTCTCTAGAGTAGAGGCTTTAAAAGACCAAAAATAAACATTACAATATAAAAATATAAACATTATATTTAAATGTAAAAAAGATCTACATTTATTTTGTTGTAAAAAGTTAATATTTATCTACTGTGCATTATCAAATCTGTGTTCAAACGTCCTCCAGAGACCCAGAAAAGTAAACATTTTGAGGATAAATGAAGTCTAACAGATTTGACCTCAAATCAACATCACAATTAATTGAACATTTGACCTCGATTACGATGAATGAACGATTATTTAGTTTTAGCTTTTTGCCCTCATAGTTCACTGACGAGGTCTCTACTGTAAACATGCTCCACTATTAAAGCTGGGACATGTTTTATAATGACAGAGTGAATATCTGATGAACTATTCTGAGGTTACTCATTGAATATTTCAAACTGAAATCAAAGCTTGATATGAAAGCGACACATTTTAGTTCTGAAGTAGAAATGAACTTCTCTAAAACAGTAGAAAATACATTTTCAGTTTTTCTGCAGTGTTTACATCGGACTTCTTTTTGTTCGGTGTCTTCTTCCCTAAAGACAAAATGTGTCCAAACGACGGACGTTGCTTCCATGTCGCGGACTGGACGTGCCATCACGTGACTGCCCTGAAAATAACCGAATAATCGACACAAGCGAGATTACATCGGTTAGAGGTTCTGAATGTCGGATTTGATATATTGCCCCTAGTGGTGAATAAAAAGAAGAATCGCTAACCTCTCTACACAATGTGGCAGGATAGTTAGCAGCCACTTTGAAAAGACAGAACTCCTGTTATGATTCCCGACCAATGAGAGCTCGTTAGGAAGTCGTCTATACAGCACAACAGGCACAACAGGTATCTTAAAAGGTTTTAGAAATATCCTTTGGAGATTCACGTCCCCCACACTGTTCGGCTGGTTACTGAATAAAAGGAATATATTACTCGTTACTCTTTATAAAACTAATATTAACTTATTACTCCGTGCCAACAGTAATATGTTACACTACTCGTTATATTACTCTTCATAATAAGACACGTTTCATTAGTTCTTTTGGCTTGTAGCTGTCCACGATTAAAATCCAGTCTTGGTTGTTTTGTAGGCGTTGTAGGGCTACAGCTATCCTCCGCGGCCGCAGAGAGCTTGTTGGTGGGGTTTATTTTACACTCATTTAATTCTCACTGTCAGGGGGCAAAATTGTAGGATTCAAAAACAATTACTGTCAATTATGTCTCCTAAAAGCGTGCGCGGTGAAATGAATCTCAGGTTTGTTGCATTTTAAATCAGAAGTGGGGTAATAACAACAACAGTAAGGTAGTAACGAGTTATGTTTTGCGTCAGTAACTGTAATATTATTACTGGAATGTGTTACTGCCCAACGCTGCCCACAGAGGACCTGCTGGGTAAAAATAAGGACGGTTATTCTCGTTTTATAAATTCACCTAAACTTGAAATGGTAGAAAGAGACAGACGACAATAAACCACAGGACACCAGTTCTCTACTTTCTTTGTAAAATAATTCTCAATAAACTTAATTTATTCACAAACTGCTTTTCAAATTGCCATGTTGTCATTGTTCTTTTTTTTTTAATCACATACAATAAAAAACATTTCTAAAAGACAAGAGATGTCCGAGTCTCTCCGCTAACTTTGTACACGTCAGCTCCTCCTTCGTCCTCGAGCTTCTTTTTATTATTTTAAGCACGCTGCGTTCATGGCCGACACTTCGTCACGCTCAGACATCAGATTAGAAATATTAAGAAAAAACAGCAGAAAATGATAAACAGAGGGACTAAAAATTTAACAGCTACAGTACACATTTCCTTTTCTTCTCTGTTAAGTTTTTGTCTTTTCCTTTTTTTATCTTTTAACGTCTTGATTTACAGAATAATAGAATATGTTCAGTTAAGGCTTATGTTGAGTGTAATGAAGCGAACAAACCGAACGAACCAGGAGAGATGGGGGAGGGGCTTGAGTGTGTGTGTGTGTGACACAGGGACACTACCTGGGACTGGACATTAGTTACAGGGACAATGCATGTGTGTATGTTACAGAGGCAAGGTTTGTGTGTGCTGCAGGATGATGTCTTGGTTTATGTGGTTTATGGGGACACTACCTGTGATCATGTGTGTGTGTAAAGGCCCTGACACACCCAGGAGACCTTCGGCCGTCGATGAGCGGTCGTCGCCCTAGTTTCTTCGGCTTGTCTAGCTCCGTCGCTACCCGTCGGCCCCAGTTGGCCTTTTTTTTTGGGCCAAGTCCACATGTTGAATCAGCGTGAGCCGGCGCGGTTGGGGGTAGGAATCTCTCTGATTGGCTGTTCAGCTAAGCAAAACAGGAGAGCCAGTACACGAGAAGAAATACGAGAAGTGCCTCTTCTATTCTTGTTTAATAAAAGACCAAGGGCTGACAACCCCAGCGCCATTTTCAACTTTTTATCAGACATTATTCTCCATTAGAAGTTCCTATAATACGAGTGTTGAGCGACAGCGGTGAGAGAAATGTCTTCTCGTATCACAAAAACAGTTTATTTATCTGCGTTCTTTCTTGTCTTCTCCCGGTTTCCCCTTTTTGGAATGGCGATTACAGACTACCGCCCCCTGCTGGCATGGAGAGCTGTTTCCTGTCACGCATGAGCAGAACGTACGTGGTGGTTGGTGGTCGGCTGAAGTCTTCACGGTGTGTCAAGACAAAAGGCGTCGTGCGCAGACACCACAGGCGGCCTTCATCGCTGCTAATTCTTTGCCGTCTGCTTGGTGTGTCAGGGTCCAAGTGTTTATTTGGTTTACGGGGACACGATCTGTAAATGTGTGAGCTGGGGGCAGTGTGTGTGTGTGTGTGTGTGTGTGTGTGTGTGTGTGTGTGTGTGTGTGTGTGTGTGTGTGTGTGTGTGTGTGTGTTACGGGGACTGTGTATGAAACTGTTTGAGCAATAAGGTTGTCAATGTTTTCAATATATTCTGATACCACGTTTTCAAATCGTACAATTTCTGTTATTGTAATGATCAAGAGAATTTTTTCTTACACTACTTCTCTTCAATAAAACCGGGGCGTAGGAGAGCGGTAAACTCTGCACTCTCTAAGCTGCACAAAAACATCGGCAACATTTCTTTACAGAACTTTACCGGCAACTTGAGACCAATTAATTCCTCTCCTACACACGCACCGGTCTATGAAATAGATATTTCAAAGTGTATGTTCGTCTTGATACCATCGGTAATTAAAATAAGAGATTATATCGTTTAGTGTAGCGATGCTGCATTCACACAAAATCAGAATGGGAAGAACACGTCTAACGTGGATTTGGGGAATTTACCAAGAGTGGTTAGCTTTAGTGCTAGCCCTATAGTCACATCGGTTACACATTCTTAATTAGCTTCTCTGTTGGGGGAAAATTTTAAAATCAATTCAAATCACACTTGATACAGCTACGTTAAACTTAGCTGAATAGATTGTGTTAGCGTAATTATTTAATTTTATTTGAAAGCTAGAGCACCAGCCACCGCTCTGCCAGCAGTTTGATTTTCAATAGGATGTCTTTTAGATGTTGGTCATTGCTGCTTTTGCCCCCGTTCGGCTGCTTGTTACCACAGTTTGTATTTAAAGTTTAGGTAGACCCTTGTAGTCCTAAATTTGTATGCTAAGCTAGGCTAACTCCGTCCTGACCACGGCTTTAGCACTAGCAGGATGTTTGTCAACAACAATGTGACCCGATTATAAAAAATGTGGAAAAATTACACAATCTGACTTTGCAGCATTTCACGCTCACAAACACAAGTTTTTAACCCTCTGATATCCGGGCTGCAGCAGCTCGCCGTCACACACACAAACTCTGATTTAACAAAGATAAATCACTGCAGCTGTGTTCAACCAAAATCTGAGAATTTAACAGTAAAGTATCCTAAATCTGGAACGATTATCCATCACCGCCAATGTTCAGTAACCTTCAGTTTTTCGGCCAGACACTTGAATTTGCATGGTGCATTCAGGGACAGTTCAACATCTGAGATCTGACAGTGTTCTGCTGAAGTGAATTGACTCTTCCTAAATAATGATCCAGTTTACTTGATGATTGTCTTGTAGTTTTGAGTTCCTGGAGAGCGTCTTAAGTGCCTTTCGATGTCTGACTGTCAACTCTCACACATTAAAGTGCCCTTAAATGCATCGCTAGTGATAAGTCTGACACGTGGGTTTATTTTACATATTATTACATGAGAGGAAAATAATATAAACATTAGATTAATAGAAATGATGGGTAAGCTGAAACCTGAAAGAGGATCTGGAATTATCGGCAGGAAGTGAAGACAGTCTAAACACAACATGTCAAATATGACGACCGAGCCGTGTGGCCCTGAATGCAGCAGTGACGCTCAGTGAAAGTGTGAAATGCTTCAATGTGCGGATTATGTTCTCTGTGTGTGTTTACAGCGACTTATTAAACCACCAAAGGAACAAGAACAACGTCATGATAACCCGTTGGCATTCACTCCTGGCGGCTCAAGATACAATCTAGATTCAAATTTGACTTCTGTCAAGACGTATGGTTGTCATGGCACCAGAATTTAAAACTTTGATATGATTCTAGTAAAAATCAACCGATATAGATTTTAGTTTTACACCACAGGAACACAGTAGAAGTCCTGATCACCAAATATTTGGTAATTTCTTCTTCTTAGTGATCGTAAATTGCAGAAAACTCGCGCACACTGAACAACGCCATCGGCAACATTTCCGGACAAAGATGTTGCTGATGTATTTGTTCAATTTAAACCGTATGCAGTATGTTTGCCTGCTTTAGATTCCTTCTTCTCCTACACGATTGAAACAGATGCTCTGATTCTATCGATCATTAAAACAAACTGCAGAGGATTTATTGTTTTAGAACACGTGGTATCGAAAAGTGTTTGTAGCGATGAAGAGACATCAACGTCCCTCACTTTAATAAATTAAATTAACTTAAATGTCAGAGGTCAATCATATGTCTCAAGGTGTGTCATCTTCTTCTTCTGTGGTGGTTAATAATTGCAGAAGTTTCTCATTCACACACACACACACACACACAGGTGAGTGAATGAGCAGGAATGTGGGAACACTCAGGTGAATGACAGCATCAGTGGCTACCCGCCCTCAGTGAAGTCTGACAGAACGACGCCACTTAGCAGCAGCGAACCTGAACGCATCACCATGTTGAGGTCACGTCTCTGTGACATGTTCAAACACACACACACACACATGTTTGTGCACCAGACTCTGAACAGATCAGTGTTATAAAGATAAATATCTTTTAATACATTTAGTCAAAAAGGTCAAATAAAGATTTATATCCGAGCTGCTGTCAGAGATTTATTTCATAATCAAAACAGTAAACGAATCAGAACGCTCCTTATTGAATGTTAACGATATAATCAGTTTACGTGATTTAAAAAGATAAATATCGAATCGTTTCTCTTTCATTGTTTTTGAGTTAAACTAAAAATCATAGCGACGATTTAAATAATTTATAAAGAACGGACAACGCAACACCTTGCCTTAAGTGAGGCCAAAAGAGTCAGAGCACCCCCTGCTGAGTGTCTGCAATATAGCTCATAAGCTCCGCCTCCTCAATGTTAACAGATGGGACACTGTCTAAATACAGGTCAGATAAATGTTCCTCAAACATGGTTTTTGGTCTTTCTCGTTAGTTCTTATCACGCTGAGAAGTTTAGTTTTAATAATATATTTGATGAAAAAAGGAGCGGGAAAGAGCGTCATGATTGACTGCGTTGCTGTTTGAAACGGATTATCAAAGTAGAGAAAGAAAGGCGAGAGGAAATGTAACAAACACGACCGAAGAGTCGTTGAACTTTCCATAACCGTGAGTAAGAATCTGTTCTGGACTGAAGCCACCTGAGCGACCTTTGACCTTTAACTGGAAGTTAAAGGTGTTTTTTAGTTAGCAGAAGGGGCGGGGCATCAAGCTGCAGGGCATCAAGCCAGCTGCTCGGCTAGCAGCCAAAATGACCTTTTTTATGATACGATTAAGACTGTAGAACTGTAAGGACCATACATGACCCAATGTCGGTTGAATGTGAAGCTTTGAGTTTTTTTTAAGAGTGGCTGTTTGTCGAGCAGCAGCTCAGCTTGCAGCCCCCAAAGCTTCAACAAGTGCCAGAGAAATGACTTGAAACATGCAGCTGTGATCAGGTCTGTTTGTCTTTAGAGATGTCTCCTACTGATGGTGATAACACTTTTAGGACGGAGGACATTTAAACGCTGTCGTACTGCCGCTCCACTTATAAGTAAATACGAGTCCACTCAGGTTCTGACGACTAGGATTTTAAATCTTCTTCTACGAGCCTCAGCATGATAAATACAGCTGCGTTTATTAGAATCATTTCATACAGACTTTTTATTTTCACCTAAGCTTGGAAGAGACCCAGCACGTCACATCAGAGGTCTGGTGTGTGTGTGTGTATGTGTGTGTGTGTGTTTGTAGAGGTGATGTTTCAGGTTGGTGCTGTGGTGCAGCGCTTGTCTCATCAGACTCAGAGTGTTTCAGACTTAGCAGCTGTGAGTGAACACACCTGGAGGTCGAGAAGCACCTGCACGGTCCGAGTCCGAGTAACGGAGCGATCTCAGGTAGCAGTGACCCGACGTGTTGGGTCGGGCGGGACTCGCAGTGTGCAGGTTCCTCTGATCTCAGGTGAGCTGAACTTCTCTCACAGCGTCGAGTTGTCGTCGCCGGCAGTCACATCATCACCGTCGTTGTCAATCAGCCTCGTTACCAGCTCGTCCAATGAGAGAAGGTGTTGTTCCTGAGAGCCTTGCTGATTGGGGGCAAGGAGGTGCAGAGTGTCGAGATGGTCCGGAAAGAGGAAGGGGGCGGGATCATTTCAAAATAAAACTAGATTATCAAACTGAAACAGAGGACAGCCTTCCATTTACAAATGTGTCAATTTTCTTCAATTAAGTTCAGGTCCAGTTCTGTACAATCCCTCTCAAACACGGCCTGCTGTGCCGCCTCACGCTCCTCCGCCTCCTCCTCGCCGTCGTCCTCATCATCCTCGTCCTCGCGGCACTCCTCGTCGCTCTCGCTAAGCGGCCCGATGCTGGACCTGCCCAGGCACTCGGCCGGCGAGCAGGAGCCCCGGAAGTCTGCCATGAAGGACTCCATGCCCATGCACATGTCACCGCCGCAGGCCAGCCTGCCGCCGCCGCGCTCCAGACACTGAGGGTCGATGCTGCGCGTCTGCAGGAAGTTAAGTTATAAAAACACAGACAGTCACTGAGCGTGTGGAGGCTGACACAAAAAAAACATTTAAACAAGAATCAAATCAGTTCTAAGTTACAAACAGAGTCTGTTTTTAACAGAGCGGTCTTAAGCTTTTTTTTTTATTCTAGTTTTTTTGATTCTAGTAAATATGTAACAATATTGACAGCTGTTGGTTACCACGGCAACAAAAATAGAAGTCCTCTGCAACCAAATTTGTGTAATGTACAGTTTTTAAAGAACACAAAGTTACAAAGTGTCGCCTTCTCTGTTATTTTTCAAGGAATAAACCTTTGCAGCTAATAAATGATAAACTAATAAAAGCATGGTATTTCTCATACCTGGGACATCTTGGTGAAGTCGAGGACGGGCCTGGCGCAGGGTCTGTCGGGGTCTCGGCGTCTCTTCAGACCCGGCTTGAGCAGCAGCAAGTCGCAGGGCTGTGAATGGCAGCGTGGCAGCTGCGGTGGCAGACTGCGGCGCAGAGACGACGGCGTGCTGCAGGCGGAGGATGGGGAGGCGGGCACAGGAACCCCCCTAGCCACTCCGGCCATGGTGGCGCAGCCCGGAGGAGGCGGGGCCACAGCATGACTCGGCACAGGATGAGGGGGGAGGAAGGTGGAGGCCGTTGAGTCTCTGATGAGCACAGGGGAGAGGGAGAAACGCCTCTGAGGAGGGGGAGGCGGGTGGAGGGGGGAGGGAGAGGAGGAGCAGGAGGACGGGGACGGGAAGAAGCAGCAGCAGGCTCCTCCTCCCGCCGCCGCCTCACTGGGGTCCCAGGGGAAGCTCCAGGGCAGCGGTGAGTCCGGAGACAGCGCCAGGCTGAAGAAGGTGGGACTTGACGAAGAGTGCAGCGACGAGTTAAGAGATGAGCTGGGAGCTCGGAGAGGACAGGCTCCTCCCCCTGCCACGCCAGCCCCTATGCCCCCTCCTCCTGCCCCCACCCCTCCACCTGTGACTCCTCCCCCAGCCCCCCCATGGCACTGCTGGCGGCTGACAGGAGTCCAGACACGTGACGCGCTGGGCCTCCATGTGTAGCGGCAGCGCGACAGGTCCTCTGGCACCGACAGCGAGCGGCAGTGACGTTTTGGGGGCGGGGGAGGAGGGGGAGGGGGACCGGGGCCAGGAGGGGCCACGGGGGCTCCGGGTAGAGACAGCTCGGATGCCGAGGTGCTGGGGGCCAGGGTCCGGTGCTGCTGAGGCTGAGAGGGGCCGTCCAGGGGGTCGCCCCCCTCCTGCAGGTGAGCATCTGGGGGCACCAGGGGGAGGGGGCCGGGGGGGAAACTAGAGCTCAGTAACCCCCCCTGCAGGCCGGACTTAGAGGGAGGGCAGAGCTGCCAGTAGCTGCTCTCTGAGGACACACACACACACTTTTTTTAATCATTGGCCCTTTCCGAATAGCCACAGTTCAGTAGGCAGTACGTACTTTTCAGTAGGGAGTTTCAGTAGACTGAACTTTCGTGGTCATTCAGTATGCATCTTTTGGGTCCACCTCAGTATACTGAACATTTCAGTATGGATACTAACTTCCGGGTTTCATGCAGTATGGATCAGATGCATCCTTTCAGGAAATGAATTGTATTTTACCACCCACAATGCTGTGCGAAATTAAACGTAAATCGTCACGTCACGTGCGCCTCCAAATCAAAACAAACGAGCGTGGATTAATTGAATCAATTTTTAATCTAGAGTTAAAGTCCCGACTGAAATCACTACTAAAACAAGTGTCTGCATTATTATAAAACCTTTCCCCCTCTATTTAAATAATGATTTCACTATTTAAATGCGTCTTTATTGGTTTATTTTATATTCTGTATATTACTGTCTTTCATTTCTACTTTTCTTTATGTACTGTATGTTATTTAGTTATGTAATCTGTCTTTTACTTGATTTACATTGTGATAGTTTTTTTGTTTACCTGACTGTATATGCGCATTACTCTTCTTGAATAAAGCTAAACAAAAAACAAAACAAAAAAAACAACGGGTGGATGCAGCCGGTTCGGGCAACGTAAATGACGTCACTTCCATACTGAATGAATCAGACGAAGTAGGAACAAATATCTGCCTGCTGAATAGTAGGTACTAAACAGTATACAGCACGGATAGTAGGTACCGCCTGCTGCCTGCTGCCTGATGACAGATTGAGTAGGTACTTTTACAATTCAGATGCACCCACTGTGAATGTTTGTGGGCAGTTCATCAGTTTTGTCTTTTTTTCACATCAGAGTTGAATTCTGAGAGATGTAGGCCCCTGTGTTGATCAGTAAAGCTTCCATGAAGTATCTTCTCACATACTCACAGAGCGTCTTCTCTGCTAACCTTCCTATGTCTAACGGTGGGATTGCTTCAATGTTTCCTTTGATTTCAGATTTATTTATTATGAATTAAAAGTTAAACTCTCACCAGGCATCAAGCCATCAGGGGGCCAGCACTCTGCGAGGGTTTTCGGGTCCAGCAGGGACTGAAAGACAAAGAACGTAGTGTCAACATGATTTCTTATTCTAACAATGACTCAGTGAATATTTCTGCAGTACAGACGATGGGGACATCTAAACCGCCCATCTTCATAGAGTTTCACAATCAGTCGCCTTCTGATTCGCAGATGAACCCTGAAGTATTAACAAATGACGATACTGTCTTTTTACAGCTTACAAACTGGAGCACAGATCATCAGGACAGCGTTTGTGCTGCCTGCATTAACGCCAAGGCGTTGGACAGCGTTCGTGCTAGAGCTGGGAATCTTTGGGTGTTTCACGATTCGACTTTGATTCTTGGGGTAATGATTCGATTGAGAATCTATTTTCGATCCAGAACGATTCATGGATTCAAAGTCTATTGTTGAATTAATACTTCAGGATCCCCTCCAGTCGTCTGTGAGACGGGCTGAATTTCTTGCTGCTCTATTTGTTTCTGCTGAGTTAAAAAGCTAGCCTTAGCAATTAGTGACTGATTAGCCTAAAAAACAACAACAATTTTTGGAAGTTATGAATCGATTTAAAATCTCAGAAGATAAGAATCTTGATTTTTACATTAAATGTTTTTTTTCTTTAGTTTGTGCTGCCCTCTTATGTGTCGAGGCGTTTAGCCTTTTTTTTTAATCTCCTTCCTCCCTTTAAGAATTTCACTTCCTGTTATCTTTTGGATCTTCAGGGTTTGAGATTTCTCAGAACTTTGAGAAATTTTTATTTTAAAAACAAAAACTGTCAAAGAAGAGACGTACTTTTCCTCTGATGAAGACGATTTGAATGTCAGGATTTTCCGATGAACGATGGATCGTATAGAGTACTGAAGCCTTGAAGAACTACAGATCTTCAGCCATATTTTTAATCCAAAGAGAGAGAGTGGTCTGAATTTTACAGATATGTAAAAACTTTTCTATACCAAAATGTGGCCAAACGATTTAACCCCTTATGAACCAGGACGCAGTCTGAGATCCCCTGGCAGAGCCTTACTGGCTATTCCAGTGTTTTAGTGTCAGAGCCCCCAGACTCTGGAACAGTCTGCCAGAGGAGATCAGACCTGCAGATTATTGTCTGTTGTGAAGCACTCTATTTGTATAGCACAATTCTATACAAGTAACAAAGTATGATTATTGTTTGTTCAATGTAGACCGTGTGCAGGAGTTTACCTGTCTGGTACCATGACAACGCAAGAGGGTAAATTATATTAAATCAAATTAAAACTTAAAATGTGATTTTAATTTTCTTTTATCACTAAAAAATGTGTGAAGTGAGCTCCGACCTGAGGAGAGTAAAAAATGAGTTAGGTTGATTTTCTGTGAGTGGCAGAGAGAAGGTGAGTCTGCAGGTGAGGATGCAGGTGAGGATGCAGGTGAGACTGCAGGTGAGGATGCAGGTGAGACTGCAGGTGAGACTGCAGGTGAGGATGCAGGTGAGGCTGCAGGTGAGGCTGCAGGTGAGACTGCAGGTGAGACTGCAGGTGAGTCTGCAGGTGAGGATGCAGGTGAGGATGCAGGTGAGGATGCAGGTGAGGATGCAGGTGAGGATGCAGGTGAGGATGCAGGTGAGGATGCAGGTGAGGATGCAGGTGAGGATGCAGGTGAAGGCAAGTCTTACCAGGTAACAGTCCCCCGGCTGAGCAGGGTTGCCTTCCAGAGTCTGCTTCCTCAGGCTCTCCACCAGCAGCGTGACCGTAACATGGTGGCAGGTGACGAGGGGGGAGATGGGCGAGGGAGGAGGGGAGGAGACAGGGAGAGGAGGAGAGGGAGGAGGGCTGGTGAACGGGGAGGAGGGGGGGAGAGAAAGAGGAGGAAGAGGAGGAGGAAGGAGGGGAGAGCTACACCCGTTTTTGTATCCGTATGTTTGGTCAGTCTCAGAAGCAAAGGGGGAGGGGCCAATGGCTGAGACGACTCCTCCTCACCACCTCAGGGCCTGGTAGCCCCGCCCACTCTCACAAGGACATCATCACACAGACGTTGCCCCCGGCAACACACCTGAAGAGGAAGGAGAGTGAGTGTTATATTGTAAATTAGTCTGAATCTTCAGGTCAAACAGCCAATAGGAAGCGAGCAGAGATGACAGGTGAGATAATCAGATTTTTAATTTCACACCTGTAGTCATACAGATTCACCTTTTTGTTCAAAGCCAACAGACTTTATTCATAAAAACATTTCATCCTCCTGCACACTGAAGTCACTGTTCCTGCATTTATGAATGAATCAAAACTCTTAACGGCTCGACCGTCTGAAACAGCGCCAACGTGTAAGTGAGACAGCGAGTCGAGTTTACTTTCAGAGTTTGGTCATTAAAAATAAGAAATGTGTAGGACTGGTGTTTCTGTTGCTTTGGTGACAAACAGGAATCCATATTGTTTGATTTTAACTAGAATCAAAGAATCAAAGATTTAATCTGGTATTGTGACCAGATAAGACCGTTAGAGAGCGAGGTGAGGTGTAAAGTCAAAATGAACTACAGAAGTTCAAGTCCACTGATTTCCTCGTCAGTGAAACTTTGAAGTTTTAAATTCAGATAAACTGAAAACTCACTGAAAACAGTCGAAACTGAGAATAATTTAGTCAAAATGATCTGCAGATAATTTGGTTTGCAGAATGTGGCTAACATTAGCATTGCTAACAGCTCCAGTCCTCCCTGCAGGTTAGCGTCCACGTGTCTGAATGTGGTCACTCATCAATCCGGTCGATATGTTTAACCTGCAGACAACGTTACCTCCATTTATAGATCTAAACACTGACAAACTGCTCCGATCCAATGAGATGCTTTCTGTTCACTGTGCTTGTTTACATCCAGGTCCTACAGCCCCGACTAGTGGTGGGAGGCTGTGGTGCAGTTTAAGCACAAAATCGGAATAATTCTTTTAACTGACTAGTAATTCTGGTGCCGATGGATACAGGATTTTTGGGCCGATATCCATATGATATAAGAGAGACAGTATCCAATATATCGGCCGATATCTTTCTTAAATCTATGTTAGATCTGTAGCGATAGATAGATATAGATGAAGACATTTATTGCGTTTATCCATCAAATGCAGTTATCAAACACTCGTGGGAAATATTTATAATGAAGTCAAAATGGAAAGTAACTGAGCGTGTACGTGCATCACCGCTCACACTCCAATGAAATGCTATTTGACTGGTAAATAAATCTAGTAATATCGGCGCACGTCATAGATAAAATTAGCCGATACTGATAGTCACTAGATGAGCTAATAGGCCGGCTGATTAATCAGTCAGGCAATTATTAATAAAAACTATTTATCTAATATTGAGGGGACTAGGACTTCTGTTTTTGTTGCTGTGATATCTATCACTTGATTTTTACTAGAATCATATCAAAGTTTAGACTGCTGGTTCGTAGTCTCGCTCCTAAAGCAAACATAACATGTGTCAGTATGTAAATAACATGAGGGCCCCTCACTGTAATCTGATGGACACTTTGGGCTCCGGGAACATGAGGTCAGGGGCCACACTCAGTACAGACCCCCCTCACTTATGTGTCCGGTGCTAACCCGGGTATAACCCGTGCTAGATGAGGTTAAATAATGCCTCTCAGTGTTTGCAGATGACAGGCTGTCCGTGACAGGAGAGGCCATTGTGCAGTCTGAGCAGAGCCGGACTCACTGAGGCCGCTGGGCATCTCAGCTGCTGCTAGCATGCGGCTAACAGATCTCATTGTTTTCAATGAGGGACGCTAACACACTGATATAGCGTTTCTCCCTATGGAGAGCAGAATTAAACTGTGAATGACATTATGCTTTTTGGACATGAACTCGGTGTAGAAAAATAAAATAATTGAGGTTTTCGATCATTAAGGCATCCGGTTACATCACCGAGCAGCTCAGCATCACCTGCACAGTTAGCCTGCTATAAATAATATGTCATGTCGATATTACTTTCAAGGTCGGCACAATAAATTCAGCCATTTTGCCCCCTGAAACTCCGCGTTTGACAGAGCAGAGTTCCCCCAGCACAGTGTCGCAGCCTCCGGGCTCAGGCCGGTGTGTTCCGCGGGGCTGCGGGGCTAACAGGCAGCTACACTGGCCGTCTGTCTGCATCCAGGGGCAGCAGCTAGCTAACGGAGGCTAACTGACCTGCCCAGCGTTAGCCGGCTAGCCGCGTTAGCAGCATTAGCAGCGTTAGCCGCGTTAGCAGCGTTAGCAGCGGTGATCTCACAAACAAACGGAGAATAGGAGAGCGGATGTTCTCGCTGCCGTCTCTCTTCCAGCCATCAACTCACAGAGCTTATTTCTGAATAAACATAAATGTTTCTCTGGATACATCACAGCCACAACATGCGGCACCTATCATGAATAATGACGGGGATGACGATACCGTCTGGCCGGCCTGTGAGCGGCGCGTCAGGATGAAAAACACGGCGGGATGCTGCGGGATGGATCAGCCCGCAGCAGCTAGCTTGCATAGACAGATCCACTAACACGGCGCTTATTGTGTTCATTGTCAGCCGGATAGGTGCTTACCTTCTCGGACAGCTCCTCCGGATGCGAAGGTGAGGCGGCTCCAGTGATGCGGCGGGCCGGCAGACAGCGGCGGAGCGCGGTGTATTGACCCAGTGTTATCACAGAGCAGAACGCACCGCTCCGCCTGCCGCTGCCGCTGTCAGCACCAAACCTCCACAATGAATTAAATCCGGATCTACACGCTCACCGAGGGCTCTGCGGGGACGGGAAGACACCAGATACCGGCTGAAATCAGTGTCCGCTGAGCTGCGATGATTAAAACATAATAATAAAGAGTGAGCGCGCACACGCCCGTGAGCGGCAGGCATTCATAAATAACATTTACGGCGGCAGGAGCAGGAGGAGGAGGAGGAGGAGGAGGTGGAGGAGGTGGAGGAGGAGGAGGAGGAGGGGCGGCGCTATCTTCATCATCACAGCGCGTGCACCTGCTTTTTATTCTCACGTTATATTTTTATATCGCATCATCAGCTTTATTTCATGAATACGTATTTAAAGAGGATTTAACAGATATAAAATAAATTCAGCAGTCTTAGAATTAGCCCTTGGAGGCTGGGGGATGCTGGGAGATGTAGTTTACAGCCTGAGCTCAGCAGCTTGTTTACAGCAGCAGCTCTGCGGTCTGATGCGCCTGTCGGTCAATTCTGCGGTTTTTATCAAATCACTCAGACATTCAGGTGAAACAGAGAGAGAGATCATTGTGTTTAAACAACACGCACGCACGCACGCACACACACACACACACACACACACACACGCACACAGACAGATGATTCACCGTCAGTCACAATGATGCTGTCTGCAGCAGCACACCGTGTGGCGGGAGGAGTCTGCTCTGTTACTCAGTTTAATCTACAGAAGATGTAAAAACATTTCATGCCTCTCAGTTTGTGTTTGACTCTTTTAATGGTTCCAACAAATTCTCATGTTTACTTAAAAGGTTTGGACTGTGTCATTGTGAAGGAGCAGGGGCGTAATATGGGGGGTGGGTTGTGGGGTTGAAACTGACTCCGATGGGTCCTATAGCCTACATGAGTACAGGTTGTAGACGTTATTACTCGAGTAACGCTTTAGTGCTCGTGCGCCCAGGAACCCGTTGTTTTAGGCTGAAATAGTTCCACACAGTTAGCGTTATGGGTTGGCCTAACCGGATATACTAAGTAAGAATAATCAGAGGTACTGTCACGACCCGGCTCTTAAGACCTGACAACCTGACTTGCATCGTTTTAAACCGAACAGTGCCAGGTTTATTACCAAAAATACCACCAAGATACCACAACAATACAACAAAAACATTGGACCAGTCAGGAGCTGAGGTGATGGTGTGACGCTCCGGAAGGATGCGAGAGAGAGTGAGAGGTTGACAGCCCGATCTTAAGGAGCCTGGCCATGTCGGCCCAGGTATGGCACAACACCGCCCAACCAGCGACCTGCGGGGACACAAACACACAGACAGAAGGGCAAAACACATAGCAGGCCCTGCTGGTGGAAGGGCGGTCACAGGTACAAAGAGATGTAATTTTTACGGCTTTATTCAACATACACACGTGTAATCATCGACCCGGATTACAGCAACAACAACTGCTTTACGCCAGCTACGGTAACTCTCTAGGGACATGACACTTACTCCCAGAGACGAGAGCACAAAACAAACAGAGGACGATAACGTGCAGTGTAATACATGTGGTGTTAAAAGTTCATATCGTAGAAACACTTTTTGATGTTTAACCACAGGAGGTTAAAGCAGAAGAAGAAGAAGAAACCAGTGGAGAAAAAAATTATATTTGGGGCGCCGACAGACTAATAGTTAATTCACATGTTCACGTACAGAGCGAGCGTCAACCTCCAAGTGTAAAATCCTGCAGTTCCTCGAGTGTCCACTAGAGTCCTGGCTGCAGAATCACAGGAAGTCACATACACACCCATTCAAAAAGCCTGTCTTTACAGCAGAGATTAACATGTTTACAGCCTGGTTCAAATAACCAAATAGGTCTGATTATCTCACGTCTCGATCGACACACACTGTACGGGGGGTGAATGTTTTATAATGACTATAATGTTATATTAAAATGTTAATGTTGAAAAATGTGGAATGCACCTGATTCAGCCGCATTTATGCCCATTGAAAATAAACGCATTTTAGTACAATGCAAATACATTAAAGAACCATATATGTGTACTACTGAGCATTAACGTGTTTCATGGAGCGGAAGATATGATGACTAGTTGCCTATAAGTATTGTAATGGTGCATAAAGTCAAACTTCAGAGGCATGTTATCAATAGCCTTTATTGGAATGTAAATGTACAAACTTGAGACATTTCCCTCGAGTTCTCTTGAGTCTCTGCCACGGACATCTTCGTACTAGGCTACATACATCTGCTATTTTCTTGCTGGGGTGTGACGTGATTTGTGTCATGTGCAGGTGCGATGGATCGCGTACAAACCAATAGGGTGTAGGAATGGTATATGTTTATACTTCTCATCCAACCACAATCAAAT
Organism: Labrus mixtus; assembly: GCF_963584025.1. Taxonomy (NCBI): domain Eukaryota; kingdom Metazoa; phylum Chordata; class Actinopteri; order Labriformes; family Labridae; genus Labrus; species Labrus mixtus. Next base: position 21,776,565 of record NC_083625.1, on the reverse strand, counting down.
TCACTCGAATCCGGATGGCGCGATTTATCTGGATAGGCATTTTTTTTTTGTGTGTTTTTTTGAACGATGACAAGCCGGAATGAAAACAAGCCGAAATGAAATAGTAGTAACGAGGCTATTTTTAAAATGTAAGGAGTAGAAAGTACAGATAATTGCGTGAAAATGTAAGGAGTAGAAGTAAAAAGACGGCTGAAAAATAATTACTCCAGTAAAGTATGGATACCCAAAATTTCTACTTAAGGTACCTCTGATAAGGCGTGTAGCTGACCTGATTGACAGGCTGGCGCGGTGTAACGGTTTTTCAGGAGGCTTAAAACCCGCCTCAGGTCCAGCTCTCAGCTGGTCGTTAGGTTGATTGAAAGTTAGGCTGAGACAGCATTTCCAGCACAGAGACCGCCATCGATGGGACTCCAGCGCCCCCCTTGAATATTAACAGTCTGTGGTATAGAAACTACCACCCTCAAAGCTTTCAATCTGGGTTTGAATCCGACCTGTGGCTCCTTTCCAGCATGTCACAAGACTCTCTCTCTCATCCTGACTTCTGAAACTATCCACTGTCCCGAATGAATATAGAAATGAAAGCCCAAAAATAAACCTTTATGAGAAGCCAGCACTCAGAATGTTTGGTTCAGTAAGGTCATTTTATAGAACAATTGTAATCTGACTGATTGATCCTTGAAATAACTGATTATATAATTTTAAAATGTGTGGTATCTAAACGTTTAAAGTAAACGAGTCAATCTTCATGTAAATCAGCTCATGAGTGTAATGGTGTGGTTATAGTAATATCTCAGACTGTGGGGAGACCTGTGAGAGACCTGTTCACGGGGCCCTGAAGGTCCTGGAGACGCCCCTGATGAAGGTGTCACTCTGGGTTGAATATTAAAGAATATGAATCACAGAAGAAGAGTCAGAGTGAATTTTTAACACTTTATTTACATCTTTATTAATTACATCTTTCAGCTTTGCTCTCCAGATTCAAGCAGCACAAAATACAAATTGATAAACACAAGAAGTAAAAGAAAACACAAAGCGACAGCTCTTTTCCCCCCCATTATCCCCGTTTTGTTTTTGAGAAAAAACACGACGGCTCAGAGGAGGGACAGACAGGCAGTTGAGCATGAAGGTGAGTGTGGACAGGAGACAGCCGAGAGGCCACTGCGTGACACAAACATGAAATTAAAACATTTACTTTGATTTAATCTGTGACTTTAAGTAGAAACGGCAGCTTTTGCTTAGTGCAGGGACATTCAACTCAAACATGATGCAGGTGAGAGGTGCAGGTAACAGAAATATACTAAGTGCAAACTAAAGTACAATGCTCAGCTCAGTGTTCAGCTGCCACACCTGAGGAGGCGTTCAAGAGCAGCTGGGAAATCTCAACACCTCCGGGGAGGAGTTGAGGTTCCCGTCAGTCCTCCTCGGAGTAGATCACGGAGGGTTGGATGTTCTCGGATCACACACACCGATCACATTCTGCTGTCCTTAAGAGTCGAACTTCAACTATCTTAAAAAGACGGACAGACACACACAGACCCGCACTAACAGGTCCAGACCGACCACATCAGGGACTTGTTTGCAGACGACTCAAGCACGTTTGTTTCAGGCGGTGGAGATCAGTAAGGGTTCCACAGGAGCTGGTCTGAAAACACAGGAACCTGCTGGTCATCAGAGCCCAAATCTAGAAGAAAAACACAGCAGAGTCAGAGACGAAACCTTCAAATTAACCACGATAGACGGACAACATCTACGAGAAAAACACGACAGAAAGAGACGTGTCAAATAAGACAGTCAAACATTTAATCTACAAGAACGACAACTTTGATACAAAAATGTAGTAAATGAGCCATTTAGGGTGCACTCATACCTGAGCCGTTTTAAACGAACTCTGGTGACCTTTTGTCGGATAGTCCGTTTGGTTGGGGGTGGTGTGAACGCTTAAACGAACCCTGGAGAGGACCAAAGAACTGAACTCTGGTCGGCTTAACGGGGGTCTCGGTCCGCTTCCAAGTACTCCAGAGTTCAGTTCGCTGTAGGTGAGAACTACGATCGGAACTAAACAGCAGTGCATTGTGGGTTGAATTTGACAGTCTGTAAACAATGTGAAATAGGTTTGCAGAGTGCGGCTAACTTTAGCATTACTAACAACAGCAGCTGTCCGTCCTCCTTACAGGTGAGCGTGCTGATGCTAAATGTGGTTACACATCACTCTGGTCAATATGTCACAGCTTTATAGATCAACATACTGACAAACTGCGCCGCGCTACAGGGCGCCATTCTTCCACTGTCCTGTTTACTTCGGGGTCATAGTTCAGCATTAGGCCAGATGGCAGCAGCCACTGACTGGAGCTACAGCACCAACTAGAGACGGGAGGCTGCAGTATACATCTGACAGACTTTGGTGCTTGTAATAAAGTGAAGTGTGAAGAAAAGCGAACTAAAATAAAAATGGGACAATGATGCCACTCCTGAAGCGCACCGAGTCCACCGGATCTGTGAATCTCCTGACAAACGGCTACACGCCCACCCGTGAGCATGACATCAGCATTAAGATGACCAATGGGCATTTGTTTTGGTTCCGATAGTCGTGTCAGAAGGTCAATGCTTGTAACGGCCAACTGTGTCGATGAAGCGTCCGTCTGAGCGCCTCACCTGCGACCTCACCTTGGGCTTCATCGGCCTCCAGCAGGAAACGGATCCAATCGTTCATGTTGTCGTTGATCAGCTGACTCCTGAAGGAGAAGCTCAGTCCAGGAGGAGAGTGGAGAGGTCTGAGGCTGCCGTCCTCCTCCTGCAGGAAACAAACACAGTTTCATCCAGGAGGTCAGTTTCTGATCTCTGATGAGGTCGTCAAAATGGATTCTTTGATGAGTGCTTTTAAAAAACAATGAATCTGTTATTTTAAGGATCAATCAGACCACAGAAGCTTTAAATAAATATAAACTTGTATTTCTATTGCCGTGGTATCAAACTGGTATATCGTTTGATTTAGACTCGTGCTATTAAATTCTGGTGTTGAATCGATGTTATTAAACTCTGGCGTCACAACAACCCTGAGGACTATGTTTGTACCGGGGACAGCGGGCTGGTCCAGGGTCCGGGCAGCTCCAGGGACGTCCCGGCCGATAGAAGACTCACAGAGGAGGCTTTGGAGGCTGCATGAGTCTCCTTCTCTCTCTGCTTGTCTCCTCCATCCTCACACAGGTCAGAGGTCATCTTGGCCAGCTGGCTCTGCCTGAACACAAAGTAACCAGTTTAGAAACAGCGAAGTGTTAACACCATCTCTAACGAGGCACACAGTCAAAGAACGAAGCTCGCTCACTGAAGGTTTTAGGTTTGAGAGAAACCCGACAGCTCACCAGGATTCATTCACGATGAACAACTTGAAACATTAAACTGGAATTCATTTGGGATCAAAAGGTCAACATGCTCCATAAAGTCAACACTTCAAACCACCTACAGTTGCTCCACGGGGTCCTGCATCTCTTCGGCGTCCGGCTGGGATTCGGACGGAGGGTCCCAGAGGTGCAGCGCCCGCCTCCACAGACGCACCTGCATGTCCCAGGAGCGGCGGCTGTACTTCCTGTACTTGTTGGGAGTCGATGGGTGGAGCTTAGGGTCCCTCATGTGTCTGAAGAAGGACCAAAGTGTAACAGCTATTATTTACTTTAAATGTCAGGAAAAACATAAAGAACATGATGACTGATTAATAACTGCATAGGACGAAGGTGATTAGAAATGTTTAATGAGCCGATAGAACTACCAACATTTTGAAAAGTCAAACACAACAAGACTCTTCTGCAGGTTCTGAGCCATCTTTTCTCTAACAAAGATGTTTTCCTGAAAGCTTCCTCATAGCGTGAAGAGTAACTGGGCAGGAGGGGGGCGGGGATGTGTGCTTCAGATGTATGACATGACGTAATAAAAAGCATGGCCGACCTAGTATTTCCGACCTGTTTTTATTAATTTTTTCATTCAACATTGCTGCGTGCGCAAGACAGCGCGCAAGTGCAGGCACACTCATGCTCCGTGCAGCAAAACTCCTATCTCGACTCTTGTGGAGAGACGGGAACCAAGAGAGCTAACTCACATCAGCTTCAGAGAAAGAGAGAGAAGGTCCGCTGTCCGCAGACCCCTCTTGTAAATGCACCTTGCGGCAATCAAAACTGAAGCTTCGTTGTAAAAAAATGTAATGTACATCTGCTTTCTGCTGAACTCTTATAAATAAATAACAGGAATATCAATGTTACAATTCACTTAGCAGACGCTTTTATATCAAGTGGAACTTTGTTGCAAAAACAATATTAATTTAGAGGGGAAAACACGTTTGATATAAATACAAGAAGAAAAAAAACGATCGTCTTCACAAATTCTCCTGATTATATCCTGCTGCATTCTCACATCAACTCACTGTGACTTTCTGCAGAATAAATATGAGGAGGCTGGAGGAGAAACTCCAGGTGAAGAGAGAAACATTCAGCTGTTTGTGTTCACACATGAAACCTCAGCAGGTTTGTTCAGGTGTGAACAAAACTATTCAACTATTCTCAGCATCAACACACAAGTGGAGAAGAACTCAACGTTGGCGAGGAATTAACAAAAATAAAAGTGTGAAGCAGCTTCACTACGTGACCCTGAATCTAGATGTCTGCGTGATGATGTCACTCAGGACGTGCGTGTCATCTGTACCCGTGTGGATCGTCTCACCTGGGGACTTGCTGCAGGTAGTTCTGGTAGCCGCTGGTGTTCTTACCATACTGGATCTGTTTCTGCCGCCGCTTTAGAACCGCAGCGTTGGTCTCTGTGTTGGCGGGGTCGGGGAGGCGGGGGTAGCAGCGACTGATGGGGGGTCTGCATGAAGACCGAGGTCAGATTTTAAAAAGTCTCCTGTGGCTCTGCTCTTACTGAACATGTTCAGCTGTGTGTTTTTATTTTGTAATGCTGTGCTGTCTTAATCTGAGAGTCCTTTACTTGCTGTGTGCTTTTATTTTGAAATAAAGTAAGGCCCTTCCTGTAAATGGTAGGTTAGGACATGAAGTTAAGCACAGAAACACAAAGTGGTTAGGGATCTCAAACATCTCAAAGTAACAGTAACAAAGGTCAATGTGTGATGTCATAAGGTGGATATTACTTTGGACTCGTCAGCTGAGCAGTCTGAGTTTGTTAAAGTGAAATGAGACATTCAAAGATGCAGCAGTGTCCTTCTTTTACATCACTGAGACTACAGGGAGACACTGAGGACCACTGTCTATCTTACCCCTTTAAATCCCCACCCCCTTTAAGAGTGCCCTCTGTTGGACTAACAGACTCTACTTTGTCTCCAGGTGTTTTATCATTATTTCCTTTGTGGTTTCAAACGTCTGCATTCAGAGCTGACTGACCTCTTACTGTCCAGGTCGTCCGTCCCCACCGCCACACTGCTGGTCGACACTTTGAGGATGCAGCGTTCCAGGATGGACGGCCTGAACCGACAAACTGGATTCATTATCTCATACACCCCACACTCAATAATACACAAAGATGAAGTTTAAGATGCACCTCCCCCTTCTTCTACTTGATATGCTAAATGCTAAGCTAAGTGACAGTTAGCAGTAATGCTAAGCTAAAAGGCAGTTAGCACAATGATTAAACCCTGAAAGCATGTTCAGTTCTTTAATTCTTGTTCATGATCGTCATTGTTCAGAAACACTGATAATATATATATATATATATATATATATATTTTTTTTTAAACCTGCGAGGTTTGGTGCTGCCGGCTCTCTCTCGTCCTCGCAGGCCGCTGGCAGCAGGAGGAGACGGGATCGGAGACACGTTACTGTGGAAGAGGAAAAAATAGAAGATTGAGGAGAAGAACATGGTGGAGGCCACAAAGGAGAAGACCACAGAAGACTAAAAGAAGAAAAGATGAAGACGGATGAGGAGGAGGAGATGAAGCAGGAGAAGTAGAAGAGGAACAAGTCAAAAGAGAAGGAGAAAATGATTTAAGATTAGGAAGCAGATGGAGGAGTAAAACACAATGAAGAAGAAGACAAAAGAAGAGGAGGAGAAGAAGACGGAGGAGACGAAAATGGACACGATGACAGAGGAGTAAAGGAATAAAATGATCAGACAGAAGTAATCAGGGTGTGAGTATCTGAGATCTACAGCTCTGCTCTCGTTTGATCCGGTCTGTCGCTCGTTCTTCTCTGATGAGACTGAACAGAAGAAGTGCTCATGGTCAAAATGAAGTTGCATGAATGAATGGTGAGCTGTGGTCGCATGTCGTAAACAAGTCAGTCGTATGTTGTACGTCGGACTCTGCATTGGCTTTGCTTTTATTTAAGAGCCAACGTCCATTTCGTATATATACAGTCTGCGGCCAAAATAAAATATAGAAGTTATTGAATGAAGTGGTGTTTCTCACCTGACCAGGCTGTCGTAGACAGAGCTGCATCCTGGGAGGAGCCACGGCTCGGGGGCGGAGCATCCGGAGGCCGCTGCAGCCAGCAGCGGGTCACTGAGACCGTTCCACACAGCTGCCGACCATCCCTTCGCGCACACACATGACCACGGGCTGAAACAGAAACTGAGAGAGCGGGATTTTCGTGTTTGATCTGACACAAGTTCAAATGTAACGATATCAAAACCCGTTGTCACCACGGCAACAAAAACTAGACGACATAAGTCATCGACACTGGGCATCAAAGATTACAGGCAAACCCCAAACACAGTCTAAATAACACAAAACATCGGTAACTTGTCTGGAGGGAGAAGTTACCAATGTTTTCAGACAGCGTGCCGGTCCGCAGGAGTTTACCTGTAATCCACTCATTCACACCTGTCTGATGATAACACTTAAACAGGAAGTAGGGATGCAATGATAGCTCACACTACGACTAAAAGCTGACGAACAATTTAAATCACTCAGACAAAAACATATATTGTAATTCTCCTTTAAACCAGCAGAGGGCACTTTCTGCCTCCATGTCTGACATCAGCTGAGGCAGCATCACATTTTGTAGGGAAAAATGTGAATAGTCAACTAATGAAACATCCCAACATCAGAGCGAGAGAAAGAGAGAGCGAGAGGGATGACATGCGGGAAAGGAGCCACAGGTCGGATTTGAACCGGAGCTGCCCGCTTGGAGGTCCATGGTCCCTGTACTTGGGGCACGTGCACACTACAGACGCCCACTCAGAAATATGAATTTTTAGAATACTGTAAAACTTCAAATAAAAGCTCATCTGGGTACAGATAGCTTAGTGGTTAGTGCACGCTCCACATCCTAAAAGAAGTCAGCCCGGGTTCTAAGTCGACCTGTGGCTCATTCCCCGCTCGCTCTCTGTCCTGTCTCAAATAAAACGGGACAAGAAGCCCAAACATTCTGATTTAGTTTACTCAATTCAATATTCTTTCTGGCGTTAGTTTACAGTTTTAGTATATTTCCCGTCCTTGATGTCCACGAGTTTAGTTTGTAAATATTTATAGTCGGGTCATTTCATAGACTGAGGAAAATAAAACACCTGGGGATATTATTAAAAGGTTTAGGGTAACCTGAAAATAACTACTTATTTGTTAATAAATCAACTAGAATAAAAAATAAATAAAGAATATTGGTTAATTTTTGTGTTTTTCAGCATTTCAGTTTTTAATAATTATGACCGGAAACTTTCAAACATAATTTATTTATTGATCTTTAAGGAGTGTTATCTCCAAAAGGCAAATAAATTATTCTTTATATTACGTATTTTTGCCCTGTGCGCTGCCTGCAGGTAGAGTCTGCACCAATCAGAGCAGCTCAGGAGGCTCTCTCCATGTGAAGATTAATCAGTATGAATTAACTGCGAGACACCTGAACGCTACACACGCGCGCGCAAACACACACCTGCGGAGGAAGGAAACGTGTCAAAGGTGCACTCTAAGTTAAAACACAAAAGATTCAGTTTGAAGAGGTTTTTCAAACTCAATCAAAAGTCTCCGCGTGTAAAGCCTTTGTGCCGCAATTTACCGTTAACCGTGACTCAGGTGAGCTCTGTGTGTTGTACTTGGGGTTTAGGTGTGCGTGTGTGTGTGTGTTTGGTGTCTCAGGTGTGTATTCCGTGTCTCAGGTGTGTATTCCGTGTCTCAGGTGAGCCGTACAGACCTGGAGGAGAGCAGCGGGCTCTGAGCTGTTTCCACTCCGCTCGTTGACATATTTTGCAGTTTGAGTTTGGCGCCTTCTCTTCAGACGGACAGACGCCATCGTTCCGCTTTCACAGCTTTTTAATGAGACGCACCTGAGGGGGGCGGGGCCTGCCGACGCACTCACCCGGGGCTTCTTCCGGTCCGGTGGATCAGATGATGGAGTCACGTGATCATTAAAGGACGATCTCATCTTCATGCATCACCTTCAAGGAGAATATATTAATTAATAAATATTCATCATTTATTTATTACAGCCGTTGAGTCGCAGCAGGTTGTAGTCGGTGTTTTCTTCTCTTTAATAATTAATTTTAATATTAAATGTTGTTTAATGAACATAAATCTGCAAAGTGATTGTGTTTACTATAACTTTATATTGACCTGCAGTATGAGAAGAAAAGCACAAACTGTTTATACTGAACTAGTTCTGAAGTTCGAAACGTCCATTTCCACCAGCTCGCCACAGGGGGGCGCCGTTTCCCCTCCTCTTCATCATGTGATCATCTGATACAACTCCGCTGTCACAAGGACAGATACAAGAAATCTTTCTTACCGAAGGCCATAACTCTGTACAACAACTCACCTCATGCGAGCAGAGAACTGTCATCATGATAATATCTGTCTCTCCTTACTGTACTCTGTTCTGCACATGTTAAATTTACAAATTATCCCTGCACTCATGTTCACTTCATTTGTCTGTCTACTCGCCGTTATATTGAATAGTTTCTGCTGATAATATGTCTACGCTCATGCACTTTAACTTATGTATCACTGATTGCACAGCTCTGGACAGCTCCCTATGTCAATACTGTCCATTTACAACTCTGTTTTTGCACATTTACATTTAATTTTTCATATTTAATCTTCCTATTTAAGACTAGTAATGCTTAGTTAAATCCTGGTTGTACATATTCACATTCTTAGTTTTGATATTTTTAGTACTTATTTACTTTGTATTTAATATTATATTGTGTTTAGATTTGCTAACATTGTAGTTTTTACTCATATTGTGTCATATTGTTCCAAGTTTGGGATCAATAAAGTAATTCTATTTTATTCTATGTAGACTGAAGCCTGCAGGTCAGGAGCACTCAGGTGGACCTCCAGCGTGCGACCACGAGGAGACTTCACCTGACTGAATCTCTAAACAACGAGCTGATCTTTTATTAGAGACGTGAGAGAGATTCCCTCGTTCATGAGGGACATGTGGAGGTTGTAAGATCGATTTGAAAGAAGATAAAAACATATTTATTATCATCACTTCCCTGTGTGTTCATTATTATTTATGTTACAGTCGGTGGAGACCGGTACTGCCGCTCCGCTCCTGCAGGCGGCGCTGTTTGATATCAAATCACGACCACTGCCGTATTCTGACACAGAGGGAACAAGATGGCGTCCGGCAGCGGGGTGAGTTGTCTGTCTGATCCTGTTTCATGTGTTTAAAATATAAAAGTAGTTTAATGATTCGTGGTTTTAGATTCAGCTCCGATGTGTCCGTTAACCGGAGCTGCTAGCCGCTCTGAGCTAACCCGGGTTACGTTAAAATCACCGGGTTAGCAGGCGGAACAACAGCTAGCTGCTAAAGAACAATGTTACCCAGTCTCTGTTAAACCATGTTTATTAAACGAAGCTTGTTCAATGATGTATCTTATCGACGTTTACCGAGGACTGAGATACATCTAAAAACGTATTCAGGGCTGTTTTTAATCTGCTGCCTCGTTAACACGGAATGCTAAATGTTAGCCTGTGTTCCGTTAGCATAATCAACAAGAAGACTTCCGGTCATGTGACGTTACGTTTAGAGACGCGCAATAAGAATGTTATTGATACACAGAGTATAAAAACAACTATCAACATTATTCACATTGAACACAAAATAATAAACATTATTAAATAATGTTCAGAAAAACAACAACATGAAGAATATAAAATACATCAGCTTCTTTAAATAGCAGAGAGACTAATGATGTGCAGAGCTTCTCCTGTCTCACTGAACACACTGCAGGGATTAATGAACTTCTAAACCTGTTCAGTTGACAGCGATGAACCTCTGAGCTGAGGACAGCAGCAGGTTGCACTCTGGATGTAGAACATGTGCTCGGGGTTCTTCTTCCTCTGTGTGATGATGCAGATGTTTTATTTACATGACGTGTCGACTGCTTTCCTTTCTTCTCTTGTAGTCCAGTAAGAACGACTTCCGTCGGAAGTGGGACAAAGACGAGTATGAAAACCTCGCTCAGAAACGTCTGGCCGAGGAGCGAGACCGAGAGCGGCGAGATGGTGAGGAAATAAAACAACAACATTTTATCACTGTTACACCTGTGTCCGACAAACGATCCACACAAAACCAGGAACTTTAAAACTTGAATATGAATCTGGTCTAAATCAAACGTCATGCACAGATATGTTGACGTTTGGTCAAGATGGAGGACAATCTAGATTTTTTTTTCTCTCTCTGAAGAGTTTTTTACCCTTTAAAACACGTTCTTTACTCTCTCTCTGTCTCTCTCTCTCTGTCTCTCTCTCTCTCTGTCTCACTCTTTCTGTCTCTCTCTGTCTCTCTGTCTCTCTCTGTCTGTCTCTCTGTCTCTCTCTCTGTCTCTCTCTCTCTCTCACACTCTGTCTCTCTGTCTCTCTCTCTCTCTCTCTCTCTCTCTCTCTCTCTCTCTCTCTCTCTCTCTCTGTCTCTCTCTCTCATAGGGAAAACGGCGCCCCCGGTCAAGCGGGACCTCCTGCGTCACAGAGACTATAAGGTGGATCTGGAGTCCAAACTGGGGAAGACCATCGTCATCACGAAGACGACTCCTCAGGCCGAGATGGGCGGGTACGTGTCATGATGGTACTAACAGGGTCATGTGACACAGATGGAGTCACGACAAACACGGGGAGAAATGTTCACGTTTTTAAGGATATTCATGAAGCGTTCATCAGACCGCTCAGCTCCCTCTCTCTGATTGGCTTCCTTCTTCTTCTCTAACAGTTATTACTGTAACGTGTGCGACTGTGTGGTGAAAGACTCCATCAACTTCCTGGATCACATCAACGGGAAAAAACGTGAGTTCACAGCGATGAAGACCAGATGTGTGTGTGTGCGCATGACTCTGTGTTTGTGTGTGTGTAACTGTTTTTGTGTGTGTGAGCAGACCAGAGGAACCTGGGCATGTCTATGCGGGTGGAGCGCTCGTCTTTGGATCAGGTGAAGAAGCGCTTCGAGGTGAACAAGAAGAAGATGGAGGAGAAGCAGAAGGAGTACGACTTTGAGGAGCGAATGAAGGAGCTGCGTGAGGAGGTGAGGAGGAGGAGCCCCAGCTGATTGATGTTAGGATGAGTTAGGAAAAGGAGAGAGTGGGAGTGACATGGGGGAAAGGAGCCACAGGTAGGACCCGAACATGGGCTCTGGCCGCAGGCTTGACAGACCACAGCGTCACTACAAGGGGTGCGACCCAACCGCTAAGCCGTCTGCACCCTATTAAAAGAACAATATGTAACTCTGACTCCTAGTGTTTAAAATGGGTACTGCAGTCTAAATTCTAAACATTGTAGAGATCAGTCTCCCCCCCGCCCCCTGCTCTCTAGAGTCGATGCTCACACAGGTCACCATGTGGTGAACACTGAAGCTTCAGTGTTTATCCAGCTCTGCATCGGTCTGTAAACCTTTCTGTGTTCTAACCTCTCTCCATTTTTCAAAAGCATCTCCAATATTGATCCTAGTTTGAGCACGTTTCTACTCGTGGAGCTTATTAGAAACATGCAGAGGCTTTTTAGGTCGGGTACAATCACTTCTATCTGAACCAGTTCTCTTGCCGGGAGGGAGGAGTTGGCAAACGCTAAGTAATCAAAGCTAACAGGCGCAGAACCTGTGGCTAATTCGTTAGCTGCTAATGAGCGATTTAACCATCATGTTTCCCACCGAATGAGAAGCTGACCAGTTTATTTACCAGAATACAGAAGCTCACAGAGCTGCTTAACATTTTGTTACTAATTTATTATATTACCTTTAAGAGGGCTCTATGGGGACTGACTCACTGCAGGAGACAGACTCTAGTGGAGACTGGAGGAACTGCAGTTTTTGGTACTTCAACTCAGGAAGAGTTTGGTGATGATGACAGGCTCCTTGTACGCGGGCTCCCTGTGGTGGTACGCAAAGAAATCGCCACAATATATAAAAAAAAACCTGTTCAGCATAAATGATTTTTTTTATTTTTGACATACTCTTATCTTATCTGTCTTGTATCTATTGAGTTGTATTTATATCAGATGTGTTTTCCCCTATAAATTAATTTAGTTTTTGCAACAAACAACTTTAATCTGCTCAATTTTTGCGCACGCACAGACATAAACAACAACAGGAGTGCGCCTCGTGTTTTGAAAAGTTCCACTCGATATTCCGTTATAGTTCAGTACTGAAACAACAGCAAGCAGCTGTAGGTCTACATCAACAGATATTCTGTTATTTATTGGAGTTCAGCACAATCGGCAGCAAGCAGCTGTACATAACGGAACCAGGAGAAGCTTCAGTTTTTGATGCATGTACGGACAGTCACTCACCCCCTCTCTCTCTCGCTCTGAAGCTGATGTGATTCTGCTCTATTTTGCCGTCTTAACACTCCGCAGGAGTTGAGAGGGATTTTTTTAAAAAGGCAGTTTTGCTATGTTGAACGCAGAGACTTATAATACAGCGTCTCTGGTTGCACGAAGCCTGCGGAGCGCGCGCCTGCACTCTCTCGCGCGCTCTCTCTCCCCGCTACCTCTCGCTCTCTTAGTCACGCAGCAATTGTATGAATAAATGCAAAATTAAATAAGAACAGGTCGGAAATATACTTGGGCCCAGGTATCGTCTATTAGTGGGAAACACTGGAGACTAAATATTCTCAAACAGGTTGTTGGTATAAAGTTGGCATTTTTATTGTGCTGCACTTTTTTTTTTATTTGGGCAAATGTCAGAGTTGTGTGGAGTTTAAGTGTCAGTTCTAGCGCTAACCCTTAGTAGGCCTATAGTGTGGCTGCCAACAGTCCATAATAAATAACCTCCTGTGTAAAATGTGTGTAGAAATAGGCCTACAGTGTATTTTAACATCTACCATAATGGTGGTACTTGGAGAGCCAAATATTTTCGGAGGTGGTACGCAGTCTAAAAAGTTTGAGAACCACTGTCCTAAATGAATTCACAATCAGATATAACAGAGCTCTGTTGTTAATGTGTTTGTGTTTGTGTGTGTGTCAGGAGGAGAAGGCGAAGGCCTATAAGAAGGAGAAGCTGAAGGAGAGGAAGCGGCGTGCAGAGGACGACGTGGACTTCGAGGAGGACGATGAGATGGCGGCTGTGATGGGGTTCTCGGGTTTTGGCTCATCCAAGAAGGGTCACTGACGCTCTGCAGCCCGACTCCAACGTGCCAACCACGGCGCTCCAAGACAGGAACCTGGTTTTATCTCCGCCCCCTCAGTCAGCTGGACTTTGAGACCAGAACGGGGATGGAGGAGCTCTGCTGCAGCTGATACTCCACACTCCTGGTTCAGAACTTTTTCCTTAAAATATTCCTTTTATCTACATCCAGGCTCCTTCTTTCCGGTAGTTTGATCCTCGACTCTGTCCTCTCTGAACCCAGCAGGTAAAGGTGAGACAGGAAGTCCATGTTGAGCTGATTGTGTACGCAGGAAGCAGAGTGAAAAACGAGACTATGACTGCAGATCAATGGTTTAGTTTCCAGTAGTAACACCCTCCCAACATGGAAGTTTTTTAACTAAGTTTGGATATAAATCATTGAAGAGTTTCAAAAACTTAATTTAAGAAACGAGCGACTTTAAACTCCGACCTCGTAGAGTTTAGTTTGATTGTCTGAACTCGTCCGTTGTTTGTTTGGGGAATTCTTGTTGTAATAAACATCTTTTTTTTAAATAATTTGTAGTTCTCATTTTTTCCGACACTGTTTGTGTCAGTGAATGT